>NC_134407.1:22821779-22871779 GCF_038048845.1 Mixophyes fleayi
TGCTTCTTACCTTGTGTAGAGCAGGTGTGCCAGCCAGTTCTGCTCTCCAGACCAGGGTTGTGGCACTGAACTATGACATCATAGCCAAGAGCTACTCTCCCTGGGACTTTACCTGCATGGGGGGAGCAGTAGCCTGTAGCTTTACAGGTGAGAAGCTGCTGTCTGCCATGTCAGAGGCTGGCATGCCACTAGTGGATAAGGGTACTGAATGAGTGACATTGCATCACTTATTCTGTATTTTAGGTGCATCCTAAAACTTGGAGTCATGGGAGGTGGCCTATGCTTTGCCTAATGATCGCACCAGCATGGGTGGTATGGAGCTGAGGTCTACGCATGAGTCTCCACTCCACTCTCCAGCAGCTTTTACAATGCGGCGGTCTCCAGTGGCGGTGGGGACAGAGGAGCTGCACTAAACTATGCACCTGCAGTGATGCCGTCGGCTGAAGCCAACTACACAGGTTTCTTTCCCACATGACTAGAGCCCTCCTACACTAGGCACTACAGCAGGTTGGAACCTGTGGACTTTGTTTTGAGGAGTGATTATAGGAGTGTGGTGAAGGGATGGATCATCATCATCATCATCATTACCATTTATTTATATAGCGCCACTGATTCCACAGCGCTGTACAGAGAACTCACTCACATCAGTCCCTGCCCCATTGGAGCTTAGTCTAAATTCCCTAAGACACACACACACACACACACACACACACACAGACAGAGAGAGAGAGAGAGAGAGACTAGGGTCAATGTTTTTTTTTTTTTTTTTAGAGTGTGGGAGGAAACCGGAGCACCCACGCAAACACAAGGAGAACATACAAACTCCTCACAGATAAGGCCATGGTCAGGAAGGCAGAAGTGCTAATCACTAGGCCATTGTGCTTATTATTATCTATTATTATTATTTATTTGAATAAATAATAAGATATCCGCAGCACCGTATATGGTACAAACAATAAGACAGTACAAGGTATAACAGTACAATACAATAAACAAATAAACACTATAACTCTAGTAACTCTAAGTACGGTTAATGAGAAAGGCATTAAGGGTGAGGGAGAGCGAGGTATATTCAGCACAAGCTGGAAACCTGTTCCCAAGAGTGAGGGCGCAGCTAACAGGTTAAGTGCCACTTGAATAGGTGCAAAGATATGCAGGAGTGGTTGAAAGATCAAGGAGGAGGTGGGAAGAGTAGCTAGTGAGCAAAGTTATAAGTGGTGAAAACAGGAAGTAAGAGGACCCTGCTCGAAGGCACTTACAATATAAAGGGAATGGCAGACATAGAGATGACACAAGGGGTTGAGCAATGAAAGGGGACCAGGGCGAGAGGAACAAGAGAGGAGGAGGAAGGGTGTGAAAGGGTTAGGTAACAGATTTGGGGAAATAAGTGGATGACTGCTTTTAAGAATAGATGGGTTTCCATTCCCATTTGACACTGCACAGACTAGGAGATAGTCTGATAGACGAGGGAGATCGTTCCAGTGGATGGGGCAGCACGGGAGAAAGCTTGGATACAAGAGTGAGATGTAGTTATCAGAGGGGAGAAGAGGCAATGGTCATTGGCTGATCAAAGTGGACTGGATGGAGTGTGAATGGAGATGTAGGGAGCAGTGGTGTTGGCGAGGGCCTTTTATGTGAGAGTGAGGAGTTTGAAGAGTATTCTGTATGGTAAGGGGAGCCAGTGTAAGGCTTAGTACAGGGGGGTAGGCAAATGTGGAGTGGTGAAACAGAAAGATTAGTCTAGCAGCATCATTGACTATAGATCGAAGAGGAGTGAGATGGCAGTAGGGCAGGCCAGTAAGGAGAAGGTTGAAGTAGTCCAGACAAGAGATGATCAGCGAGAGGATTAGAGATTTGGTGGCATTCTCGTAGACGGAGAGCCGGATGCAAGCAATGTTGTGTAACTAGAAGTGGCAGGATTGGGAAAGAGATGGAATGTGGGGGCAAAGGAGAGGGAGAATGACACCCAGGCAGTGGAGTTGGGAAGCAGACGAGATGGTGGTATTGTCGACAGTGATAGGTTGGGAGGGGGGAAGATTCTAGATAGAGGGAAGACAATGAGTTTGGTTTTGCTATGTTGAGTTTGAGAAATCTTGAGAACATCCAGGAGGAGATGACAGGGAGGCAACTGGACACCCGGCAGAGGAGCGAGTGTGAGAGATCAGGAGATGAGAGGTAAAGTTGAGTGTCGTCGTCATAGAGGTGGTACTTGAGGCCGAAGGAGCTGATGAGTTCACCCATGGAGGAGGTGTACAGAGAAAAGAGCAAAAGGGCAAGAACAGAACACTGTGGGACACCTACATGAAGTTTGGATGGGGAGGAGGAGGAACCAGAGGTGGAGACAGGGAAAGATTGGTTGCTAGGTAGGAGGTGAACCATGACAGGACGGTGCCATGGAGGCCAAGGGTGTGAAGCAGAAGAGGGTGGTCCACGGTGTCGAAGACCGCAGAGAGGTTCAAGAGGATAAGTAGGGAGAAATGGCCCCTGGATTTGGTAGGGAGTGGATCATTGGTGACTTTAGCCAGGTCAGTTTCAGTGGAGGGGATGTAAGCATGATTGGAGAGGATGAAGGAGGGAGTGGTCAGAGAGGTAAGTGGTGAGACGGTTACAGACAAGCCTATCAAGTATTTTGGAGGTAACAGGGAGAAGAGAAATGGGGCGGTAGTTAGAGAGTTAGATCGGGTCAGGATTGTGTTTTTTTTTTTTTTAAGAATCGGTGAGATTAGAGCATGTTTAAAGGATAAGGAGAAGATGCCAATGGAGAGGGACAGATTAAAAAGGTGAGCAAGGTGGGAGCAGGTGGTGGGGGAGAGGGAGCGGAGGAGGTGGGCGGGGTTAGGATCCAGGGGGCAAGTTGACGGGGGAAAGGGTGACATGAGAGAGAGCTTCATTTATTCATTCAGGTAGCTGGGCTACGTCTACCTATCGTGTAGATTAAAGGCGAGCAAGCTCTGGATTAGGACCCTATATGATGTTCCAGAACCTGTTTTTAGGGAACCCGAAACTAGGTATACAGTACATTCAGTTAGGTACTGCCTCGAGGAGAGGGGGGTAGTCTAAGATGAACAAAAAGAGATATTTATTTATTATAATTATTATTTTTTTTTTATTTTTAAACACATGTGAAGAGTTTAGGTAGGGTATGAAATAATAAAACAAACTTATTTCAGATTGAATTTGAAAACAAATGAACAGGAATAAGCTAATGCATATTAGTTGACAACCCTACATGCAGGTACAGCCCTGATACCACGTGATTGTAGTGACCTTACTTACCAAGGTTTCTATTCTCCCCTCCCGGAGATCCTGGAGTGGAGGTCAAGTGACATGAACAGGGGGAACGTGACACAGAAAATTGCATAATTTTGACCACGTTATATGCGATAGTAGCATTTAGCCACAAGAGGTGGGGCCAAAATGCAGCGAATTGTGCATTGAGGCCATCGTCCCACCCACTTCACTAGGAAGTAGGTGGGATCCGGAAGAAAGACCTGGTCTCCCAGGAGTTCGGGAGAGCTACACGAAATTCGGGAGTCTCCCAGACATTCTGCGAGGGCAGCCAAGTATGGTAGTCTACTTTAGTCAACAGTCTGCACCCACTTTAGATTGTAAGCTCTCATGAGCAGGGTCCTCCTCCCTTGTGTCCTCCTTTCTCCACTGTCACTACCACCAGCATGTCAGTGCCTTCCCTCTTATTCTCAATAAATGGTACAATAACACTTCAAAAAAGTATTGAACACTACTAACACAGCTAACATTAGCCATTAATTAGTAATAACACTAAAGGGTCTATTTAATAATATGCTGGATGAGGCTGATTTTTTTTTTTTTTTTTTTTTTTTTTTAACACTGCTTGTTGCGATCTTAAAAATAAAATCATCTGTCGACTCAATTTATTAAAAAAATATCACTGGGTAAGCTGAGTGATGCTCTGCTTCCTATGCAAAATGGGCCTGGAGGTGTAAGGGTTATCATTGGCCATCCTATGATACATATGCTCCAAGTAACAATTGCATAATGAAAAGGGAAGGTCCATTGAGAAACATTGAGAAGGGAGAGAAGTGATAAATAAAATCCATAGGATTTATAAAGAAAATGTTATAAGTGCATAGTTTTCTGTAAGGCAGTTTTAAATGACCTTAAATGATGACATTTTGATGTGTCCCTACAATTAAGCTGTAGTACTTGAGTAATACCTCAATGGTTCCAGTATGCCTGACTACTCTGATAATAGGATAAATTCAAGATAGGCAAAATAGTATTTATGTAAAAATAATCATCGTCGCTTTATACAACTTTTTCCCTATTGAGACAGATTCCGAATGGTGTAGATAAAATATGTGCATAATCCCATCTGTCTATCAGGAGCGGTATGTACCTATATAAAGGAGAAGCTGGAGGCGGCGAGCTCCGCTTCTTGCTGTTTTGCAGGCATAACAACATATTGGAATCTTTACTGTTTACACGCCATCAACTTATGCTGTTAAAGACAACATCATTTGCATACTAACAACACATGCTGTTTCCATAAAGAAACATATGCTGAAAATATTTGTTATGATCAGGCAAATGTCTCTGCTTACCAGGCACTGGCACTAATTTCTGACTTGTTCGTGTCACTTTGCAATGGAGTGGCTCTGGCCTGGTGATTAAGATACACGTTCAGTTGTGGTTTGCAGTGTGTAAGTTCCCTGTCTATATATAGTAATGTCTGCTAACCATGTGATATTCAAAGTACAACTTAACTCTGTTTATATTTATTATTATTTATAGCATTGGGATGAGGTCTCTTTTTACAAAAGGGAGGATCTGTGTGCAGTACTAGGTAAAGCGTAATAGAGCAATGGCAGAGTATTGTGTGGCATCCCCTATAGTAATTAGAGGGGTTTTGCGCATTCAGATGACTTTAATATACATATACTTCCCAACTCTCCTAAATTACTTTTGTCCCGATTCCAGAACAGTTAGGAAATAAGTCTCACTCATGGGTATCTGTTGTATGAGGCGCGCTCCACGGCATTGAGGGGGGGATAGGGGTGTCTTATGGGTAGAGGCAGATGGTGGCCCAGCGATTGGTACACACCCCGGGGGAAAATGGTATGCCACAAATTTGACATGGCCTTGCCCTTCTTGTTCGCAAAGGTGGTGTGTACACACTGTCCCAAATAGGGGCAGCATAAAGATGGGAGGCTTGTTTACTATATCCTCTTGTGTATGTAGCTCCTATGGTTTCTCTCTGAAGTTCTATCCAATGCAGAAAATACAGTAGAGTTGTGTTATATCCCCCAGTAATACTTAGCAAAAACAACTGGTTTAGTAAAGGTTGCAGGAGCACTAATGTATCAACATGGTCATTGAGGTCATGTGCGTTCACAAGCAATAAAACCCAATTGGCTCAGCCTAGACATTCAAAGGTGGAAACGCCTTCACCAGGGTTATGTGTTGGATATCTTTGGCCGATCATTTACGCCTAACACACTTTTTTTTAATGGTCAAAGCAGAACACTTGATAAGTGGAACTAAACGCACAAAACTATTTTCATACGTTGTAGAGGAGGATACACTTTAATGTTGTACTCGCATGTATTTCAATATTAGAAAAGTTCAGTTTACTCTAAAACGGAATAAGTAGCATTTTGCTGAACACAGATTTCTTTGTGTTAATTCCTTTACGGCTAGCATATATAGGCGGCAGCAGGAATCTTGTGTCCCTGCATATAGCGGCCGGCCTGGTGTCCGTGAACGTCCGTTTCTGCCAGCTTCAGGTCACAGATTGAGGACATCTTTGTGACAGCAAATCACATTAAAAGTTTGTTTAGAGACAAACATTTACTAGCATTTCACCTTAGCGCTAACCTCCGGGCTCTTTTGAGGAGAGAAGGGTACAGCATATAAAAATATATATAATTGGTTTCATTTGCTTTGTTAAAATATGTGATTTAGAGTGAATTTTCCGGTGTTGTCCTTATTATGTAATAGTAAATACGAGAAGAATTCAGGAAAGATTTTGTTTTGTGTTTTGTTTGTTTTTTTTGTTTATCATCATCTTATTTTATTTATATGGTGTCATAAAATCCGCAGCAATCAACAAAAAAGAAAAAGGAAAAAAACTACAGATAAGTAAGGGACAAGAGAAACAATAGTCAGTAAAAATAAACACAAGAGACTATAGAGAAAGCAACTACACAATAAGAGACAACTAGAACAAAGGAAACATTACAGAGAGGATGAGGCGATCGGAGGGAGAGAGGCCAAAGTTGTGAGAGGTAACATTAAGGGGATTAGGGTAGTAAACAGAGATGATAGAGGTGGAGTAAAAGGAGCAGGTGGAGCATGTACATGGAATTGTTTAGGATGGGGCCGGGTAGGCAAGTGTGAGAAGGTGAGTTTCGAGGGAGCATTTGAAAAATTTGAGATTGGGGAGAGACTGATTTGGGTGGAGTAGGAAGTTTCAAATGGGGGGGGAGCAGCACGGGCAAGGTCTTGAAGGTAGATGTTTGTGACGAGGTGAAGCGACCGAAAGTAGTGGGAGAGTAGAGGATTTCTTTACAGGCTCGGAGATGTAGGAGGATGGAGACATTAAAGAGGGCTATATAAGTGAGGATATGCAACTGGAATTGTATTCTCGAGGTGATGTCTCCTGTCACTTTGAAGAGTCTTTAAATGTTACTTATTTAATGCATACTTTGTCTATTACAATCCTCAACCTTCTGGTAATAACAGAAACATGACTAAAACAATCAGACATTGCTTCACCTCCAAGATTTTTTACATGGTGTTCTGCAGTTCACCCATTCCTCCAGGCCGTCAATCAGGCTAAGAGGTGGGTTGAGACTCATCCTTTCACCTTGCGACACAACCAAAGTGTGTGTTATGTTTGAAATAATATCCAGATCTTTAACTCGTTCTCCCTGCATGTTGCTGTGAGCCCGTGGATCATCCCAGCAATTTTTCTTTTTTTTTCAGCCTAGCTCCCTCATTAATTATCCTTCAATATCTACACCAACATGTCTGGTAATTTCAACATCCTAATTGATGATCCAAGTTCTACTAGCATCTCCAAACTACTATGTCTAATCTCCTCTTTTGGCCTTTACCAGGAAAACGGACTCTTCTACACATTGCAGTGGACACTGCCTTAATGTTTGCTCAATTTCCAATTTATTTAGGACTCATTTCTCTCAGATCATCAACTGATCACATGTGATATCTTCACCATTTTAACCTGCTTCCACTCTATTCAACCAAGCCTCCTTATATCCACAGAAATAATAGTTTTATTGGTTTTCAACAATCTGCAACAACTTCTTTCCCCAATGTTTGCAGTCTCCTGTCCTGATCTGGAAGTCCCACATCTTAATCACACAATAGCAACAACCCTGGATCAGGTGGTTTCAGCTACTCTTTCTCCTCGGCATCGAGCACAACCTCAACCATGGCACACAAAGGAAACCCATTGACTTTAAAAAATTCTTCTTCAAAGTAGAACATCATTGGCAAAAAAAGTCATGACATTCTCAAGTACACTGCTATCTATCACTCCTACAGAAAATGGATGGACATTGCAAAACAAATATACTTCCGATCTATCATCCCCGCTCAGTCTTCCAACCCCAAATGTCTCTTTAAGACATTTAAATAACTTCTTAACCTTCTCATAGCATCACTTCTCAAGATCTTGCTTCCTGGCTTAAGGATTAGATTGACAAAGTCCGATAGGACATGGTATCCTTTTCCTCAAGTGGTCACCTACTCCGTTCTTTTCCTACATCACTTCGCATGGTATCTTCAATTGATCCCACCAATGTAGAGAGAGGCACTATCCTCTTCCAACTCTTCTACCTGTCTTGTTTGATCTTGTCATCCCTCAGATCTGGTTATTTATTGTCTTCTGTTCTCTTCCCAGCCTTAAATAACATATTCTAAATAAATCATTCTGACCCAAATTTCTTTCTCAGGTTATAGACCCATTTTTCAACTCTCATTCCCCTCCAAGCTTCTTGAAAGGCTTGCGTACATTCACCTCATATGCTTTGTTTCCTCCTACAACCTATTGGAGCCTCTTCAGTCAGGCCTTCACTCCCAAGGCTCCAGAGAGACTTACTAAAGTGGTCAAAGATTTGACCAATGGTATGATAAAGGCCACTTCTAAACCTCTGATGCGCATAGCAATTCAAAATTCTTTTTATGAAAGGGACATGAGTTGGGAGCAGTGTATCACTTTGGAAGCCGATGTGTTGTAATGGAGTAAAGGTGGCTCAACAAATTTGTTCCAATTACTTCCAGGACAGTGTTTGGAGGTGTGTATTATACCATACATCCCTATTTGTAGTAGCAGGGCAAGTATTTACACAAAAAAACCTCATATATTGTTTGTTTCTTTATTTGGCTTATTATGTCGCTAAATGCTACTTGTTTCTCCATCTATGGAAACAAACTAGGAACGGGCACTTTTATAATTTACTATATTTAAATAATAAATACTTTCATATAGTTTTGTATTTAGATGACCTAAGATTGTTTTTCTTTAGGACTATTAAATTACTAGAAAGGCTCGTATGAAGCAGCAGATCACTGGACACTGATTAAAATGCCGTCAAAATCTGATCATTTATATTTGCAAGAAATAAATGTAAAGGGACAGTTACTAACACATGCTCAGTATAGATGTTCTGAAGCTCTTTAAACAAAGTTTAATGTTCACAAATCAAGCCTCTTGAAGCAAAGTGTTTAATTATAAAGATTATAAAGATTTTTATTGGATGTGAGTGGGCTGAGCCAGGGTGTCCATGGCAGCTGATTGGCCGGGCTTTGACATCGGTCCAATTGGCTTCTATTGACACTCTAGCTAAGCTACGCTGACTTTTAAACATTCAGATCAACGGTTTAAAGAGCTTAAAATGGACATACCAGACATACACAGCCCCTTAGCGTATTGTGACATAGGCATTTTCTGAGGCCACAATTTTAGCCAACGAAACAGTTGTTTTTTTTTACGTTGTTTTTTCCTGTACATAACAGACAGTGTAAGCTGTGAGTTTTGGTTACACAAGAACAGATACGCATAGTGAACATGGACTGTAAGTAGAAATCTGATCAACACATCCGTACACTTAAAAATGTCGGTCGTAGAAAACGTCTGTGTGTCCCTGAAGTCCACTGAGTTGTATATTCACAGTGTGAAAATAAACAATTGTGAAAGTTGGTTCAAGAATGAACTATTCGTGATAGGTCAGTGCATGGATTGTGCACTTGTCAGACTAGCAAAGGCATCTCATCTCAGACCAGCCTCGCGATCAGGCACCTTATGAATTTACACATATATATGCATTAGAACCAAAAGTATCCCTGGTCGACTTTGCACTGAGTATTTAAATTTTCTTGTGTTCCACTGCGATTTTATATTTGGAAGCTGTAGAGCCAACGTAACGGTGTGAATAGTCTTGGGGGGGGGGGGTCTTGGTGTAGATCGTTTAATTGGCTCTTAATTTAAGTAAAAGTTTACCTTGCTCTTGTTTTTGTTTTTTTGATATGTATGTTTACGTCAGAACAAATAATGTGTATGAATTTCTTGTCTCATATTATGTGTGATAATACAAATTGGTGTATGGCTTACTAAAGGGTCATTAACAGAGCTCTGAATAAGAACAAAGGGAGATGGCAGCTTTTTATGGGCATTCATGGATCACCTTAAAATTTAGACTTTTAGTTACTGTGTAATTGTTTTAATATTTTTGGGATTTATTTAGTAAAACTGAAAGCCATGTACGAGAAGTTTTTTTTATCGTGTTAGTGCCACCGGGCACTTGACAGACACATTTTTGATGCTGAATTTTTTGTCACTTTTTCCTTGATACAATGACATTTGAAGGAATCAGTCGGTGACAGTTGGCGCTGAGGCTTTGAAATTTGAGATTGTGTGTTTAAGACCTCAAAATAAACATTTGTTTTTATAAATTTATGCTCAAAGATTTTGTTTTCTAAAAAAAACCTACAGTAATCGCCATGTTTTTTTGGGATCACGATTGTCGATAACCCTGGACAGGGGATCTCCTTAAAGTTCTACTCTCCCGGAATATTAGAGGCTCTGGAGTTTCAGGGAGCCCTTCCAGACTCTTGGGAGAGTAGGCCTTCCTCCTAGATTCCACTTCACTTTCTTGAGACATTGACGGGGCCTCGAAGACACAATTTGCCTCATTATGTCTTACCAGTATGGTTGCAATTCACATCCACCCGCAGCCCTTCCCCATTGAAGATCCCGGAGGAGAATTTGAAAAAAGTATACAAGTTTGCTCAAAGCATAGGCAGAAGAAATGAGAAAAAAACAAAACAAGAAAACTTTCTGGAATAAAAAAGGTCAATAAATAATTGGAAGAAATTCAGGACTGAGCCTTAATATAATCATCCTATATCACAATAAGGGGATAATTCCAGTTTAATTAAGCACAGTGACACATTGAGCATTTTCATGGAAAGACTATCCTGTTCTCATATCTGATAGTAAATAGTGCACACTTGCATTACACTAAGTGACTAAATATATTATGTATATTTTTTTTAAATATATAAATACTATTTGTACAATATCTGCGTCTACACCTATGTTTGAATTAATACCACTTTGTAACTTAAGAATGCACTTTGTCGGGCGTACTATAAATACACGGATCTGCCTTTGCGGGGATATATGTACATTATTATGTTTTCACTTCCCCACGAACATCATGGGGTTATTTTAATTTTATTTTTAAATATGAGTCGGTGTCACAGAATGATTCTGCAAGTTCCATATGTTAAATATCGTCTTCCTTTATGTGCAGCGTCTGTTCTGTGTTTCCAGTCCCTTTGCTGATTAATGCATCGCACTGCAGAGCCGTACAGCAGCGAAGGGCTTATTATTTGAACATTATTTGTTGTGTCCTCCCCAGATGTGACTGGGGATAACCCTATTAATTCATGCACTGTTTCCGCGCGTCTCCGTCTCCATCTGTAGGGTTTACTTCCAAAATACTTGGGAGGATTTTTTTATTTATTTTTTTCTTAAACGTGCCATATAGAGAGATTTCAATGTCTGTAATAGGTGTACTCTATTTATTGTGTGTTAACTCATTTAAAATACATAAAACGTACACTGTTATTTAATGTAGCTAGGTAAGTATAGCATTTAACACTAAATACACTGGTACTGGGTGACGTTGTGTTGTTTAAATGCCTCACACTTTCATGAAACTTGGTGCTAAAATATATTAATGCCGTTTAAAAATATACCAGTAACTTAGAAATCATTTATAATAATAATAATTTTTATTTTTATTGTATGTTCAGCACCTATAGTGCAAGGTTAATAAAACTCGTTGTTTAGAATGTTCAGTGTTACTACAGTCACATCACAATAGAAGGCTACATTGAAGGAGAGGGGGGGGGGGGTTTGATGATTTGACATTCACAAATATAGAGGATATGAGTTATTTATGTTTGGATATTGTATCAAAGTCCTTATCTGCATGTGGCACTAAAACAAGGATTTGTTGTGGGATTTGAGGAAGGGGTTGTCTGGCGCTTCAGTATTAAGCACCCAAAACTCTGGGGGACTGGCACTAATTTCCTCGCTCTCATAAAATAAAATAGTATTCATAACAACTGAAGTGGCTTGACATAAGTAATGATGGCATATGCAGGGGAAGATTACCACCCCAACAGTATAATCAAGGTGCTCGCTACTAATGCAAGTTAAATTGAGACAATAAAGCAGAAACTTGCATCCTGGGATTAGGAGTGCTCTTGAAATGCTGACATCGGCACATCTAGACAGAGAAGCCTGTCTTGCTTTCGATTTCTATTCCTACTTAATGACCTCAAAATTTGTATGTCATTAACACCGTGTACTAAAGTGGGAGCGAACAAGGTTTGGGAGGGAGAAGATTCCCTGTCTGAGTTGACTTTTGTCTCTTCTGATAATTGGTGGCTTTTGCTTGCCATATTAGAGACTTGCACATGAAGTAGAGAGGCCCCAGAGGTGTATATAAACATGCTGCTAGTATGGAAAGCCTCAATCTCCCAAGCGTTAGACAATAATTTACATACTTTGAATGAAAAGTCATTTATGCCTGTAAAATTGTTATTGCCGGAGCAAATTTAAATGCGGCTCGTATGAAATTCAGAAAATGAAGCCATATTAAAAAATCTGATGCTCCGATCAATATTGTGTAACCCGCATAATTAATGTTGGTTTATTTATTTTGTTCCGTCTAAGAAAAAAAAAAAAAAAGAAAAAAAATCCTAACTAATTACATATGATCTTTGAAACCTTGTATGGTAATAATGGCATCAATTTGAAGTGAAATGGAGAATTAATAAAGGAATCTATAAAGACACTTTGACTATATTAACCAAGCGATGCTTGGTGTCATAAGTGCTTTGTCTTTTGTTACAGCTGAACCAGAACAATGCTGTATTCCATTGTGCTGTTCCGCTGCATCTTAAGCTTTAGGATGTAGTGATGTAGTTATTTACTGTGCATTAGTCTAAAATGCAAAACTGTGACTGAATTACGGAAATTTAGCTGCATTTACTTGCAATCGCTTCTGAGGCAGCCTTGGCGTTGAATTATGTTCATGGCACCATTGTAATTACGCATTGTATATAGGTTGAATGCTTATTGTTTCTAAATCACAAAATATGACTTTGAGTGATCTTTTAACTCCCACAAAAGTAGAGTTTAACTGCAGTTCCAATCGTACTTGCCTACTTTTCTGGAAGAGGCTCCCAAATATCAGGGAGGACTCCTGGAAGCATTCCCTGATTCCGGACGGAGACGCGTCTTAATAACGTGATCTGCGTCATTAAGCACAGTCGCGTTGCCCCATGCCAAGAACCTCGACAGGTGGTGTGGCTATGGTAATGCCATTGCATCATCAGGCCCCCTACCACACTTGCCATCCGACCAAATGAAAAGTTGGCAAGCATGGTCCTGATAGTATGAAATTTTGTCCCAACCCCCTAGGTTTTCAGTTTTATGGTAAAGTAAAAATTATGATGAGTCAACCAAATATTCAAAACTCAAACCCCTCAAAAAGTAATATTGTTGGGTACAGTGCCAAACTGCATTCCTGATCCCTGTTGGCTGAAATTATGAACGAGTAACTGAAAGTTGTCTGCTCCTCGTGGGCGTGGTATTTCATACGACAATATGTCCTATAATTAATTAGTCACATGACTGTATAATATGTGTCTGCTGGGCATCTAATGCACAGATATAGGAATGGCGAAATCTCGCATAAGTTTCAAAATTGGTGATTGTTATCATAGATTAGGAAAAATTTGACTTGAATAAAGTGAAGGACCAAGATAATACAGCGAGCGTAAGATTTTGCTTTCTCACTTTATCAAATTGGCTTTCAATACCAGGGATTTATAACCTATAGGCCAAGACCCAAAATATTGCTCGCCAGTCTATTTAGGGTCCTTCCCCGTGATCCTCTCTCTGCTCACTTATTCTGCATGACAAGTCAGAAACTCATGTTTTTGTTTTGTATTTTATATTGTACAATTTCGATATTCCCCCACTAATTCTATTTTATTTTGGCAATAATATACATAGACATCAGGAAAGAAGTAGTACATCATTCATTAAAAGTGTAGTCTGAAATAGTTTACATTCAAAACTTCTGATGTGGATTAAATAAAACGATAACTACAGATAATTTCCACCTATATCTTTATTACCAGTAATAAGAACTCTTGCATTGATTCCATTCAAGAATCCTTTTGATGGCCCCGTTTAAACTTTCTGGACTCTTGAAAATAATGGGGGGGGAGAGAATGCATGAAAAATAAATCGTTCCTGCACACAGCATTTCTCATAGTGTTTCACCCCATTTTTCTAATCTCTATATACTCTTGCTGAATGGATGCAAGAAAATGTCTTTAAAACAAATGGTTTTTTTCATGCGGTATTCAGAAAAATTCCTGATGTTTTTTGTTTGGAAGCCAGAGACAAAACACACAAGCCGCGCAGCGTTCTAGAACCTAGCCGTGTTCATGAATTCCCTTGTATGTCATATTCACGTTAGCATTTTTGCCCTTTTAGAGTGGTTGAAGGCTGAGCGGAAGGTCGAGACCCTTCACTGAACATTTTCTTTTTTTTTCTTTTTTTCCTTTTTTTATAGATATAGCAATTTCCTGGTATTGTTCATTAATTTCTTCCTTTGAAATGCCATGTCAAACCTTTAGGAATTCACAATGCCAGTGTCCCTTGGACAGCTTCTCACCATGGTCCAGTGCGAGTTCCTGATGAAATTACAGGTGCAGGGAAATGCAGAATTAGAAGTATATCTGATGTTGCAATACTTGGAAGGCTTTGGTTTTGTTGATGACAGGACAATTCCATTTTTGACAGTTTAATTTACTGTTGCCAGTGGACAAGAGCAAAAGGAGAATGCGGGGTTAGGCACCTGCCCCCGTATAGTGTGTCTCGCATGCTGGGTTGCAAAATCATGACTCCCTCAACTTGTCGTGCTCAAATGAGACAGTTTTCAGCTGGGAAAATGGAATATATCAGTGCATGTAATATAGCCTGACCTCATAAAACAAAGTGAAGGGGGGTGAAGGGGGGGTTGCAAATTCTGACAGCCATTATGAATCCTGTAGCTGGGTCTAAAAGACTTTGAGCCTGGATGCAGTACATGTTTATAATGGAAAGAAACAGGCTTGGCAAGTTGACTTGCAGTATGAAACAAAAATGACTTGTCAGAAATTTGTTCTTAGATGTTAAAGAGGCTGTTGCATTTGCTGGTATGTACACACGAAGAATGTTTAGCCCGAAGCAGAATCTGAAAATAGTCTGTAAACCGAGGTGGTCTGTTGCATTACTCGGGGATCGTAAGCAAATTGTGGGGGGGACATGAGTGTACAAAGATATGTCTCATGTTCTAGAGTGTTTTTCTCAAAACCCGCTAAGCCTGTAGGCTGGCCATGATTTTATGTGCTGTAAAACGCTCTGAAAATGATTTTGTTTGTATATGAAATCAAATATTTTTGTTAAAGGAATTGTGCAGAATACACATTACCAGGCAGATTGTAATGTGAAGTTTGTGCTTCTTATACTGCGAATCAATTGCGTCACGTTGCAAATCTATACAAATGTGCATACTGATTTCTAGTGTACAATAATAGAATATCTTAAAGAAATAAAACTTCCTTTATTTATCATATTACCTTAATGCATATTAGCATGATTCATGTACTATGTAACTCTGCTTGGACTGTTGATGGCAGTGCAGGGGAAGGGAGAAGATGGATGACATAAAAATGAAGTATGGCATTACCGCTCAGCTTTGTAAAGAGAAATGTAAGGATATTTACATTAATTGCATCCTATTTCTAATCGCTTTCCAGACAAATTCTTATTTTTCATTAAAGCTGCACCGGAGATTCAGGGGGCTGATAAATGCAGATGATTTTCGGGGATCGATATGTACTTGCGCCATGGTGTCACCTGGTCACCTGTTCACCTGGATCCGCTGGGGGGTCTAGTCATCGCGGTAGTTTTGTACACTACCTACCTGTCCATCTTTGATATATCTCCTCTTTGTAGCACGCCTTTAAATGCAACAGCCATTAAGAGGACTTGCAGCTATTATCACCATCATCATCACCATTTATTTATATAGCGCCACTGATTCCGTAGCGCTGTACAGAGAACTCATTCACATCAGTCCTTGCCCCATTGGAGCTTACAGTCTAAATTCCCTAACACACAGACAGAGCGAGAAACTAGGGTCAATTTTAATAGCAGCCAAATAACCTACCAGTATGTTTTTGGAGTGTGGGAGGAAACCGGAGCACCCGGAGGAAACCCACGCAAACACGGGGAGAACATACAAACTCCTCACAGATAAGGTCATGGTCGAGAATTGAACTCATGACCCCAGTGCTGTAAGGCAGAAGTGCTAACCACTACGCCACTGTGCTGCCCCTTGTGTAATCATAAAATAAAACAAAATGTGCAGTGTAGCCCCCTTCTCAGATTCTTAACCAGAACTGGTTCTGGACAGCCTGCGCTGGTTCACAGTATAACAGGGAGATCATGAGCTTCGGTCCCTCTACTGCAGAGAAAAAACTTTCGTCTTTGGCTGGTCAGTGCAGGGCACCTGCCTCAATGGAGTCATAGTTCAAATTGGGTAGGGAGGTTTGAATCCCAGAAAAGTTCCCATAACAACCCCCCACATACTCAGGACAAGCTAAACAAAGCAGTATTCAGGTCTCTCCTTAATTACCAACCAATAACTAGAGTTTTTGCATGCTGGCAACTTGTGATTGGCTGGTGGCTAAGGGAAGTCTCCATTACCGCCGGGCAAAATCATTTAGTGATGACTCTGAAAGTTTGGGTCATTTTGATAGGAATATTTCTATTTTGTTTCCCTCCATTTAGAATAAGATGGATCAAGAAACCAGAAAATATATTTAATTTAATAAAGTGAATTACCGTTTTGGGAGTATTTTATTTATTTTAAGTTTTTGCATAATGGAGAGGGTTTTAGGACCTCTGCCACTCTGCATACCATGGCTTGTGTAAACAAAGACTTCTAGATTTGTGTTGCCAGTCAGTCCCCCATCTGGATGATATTTTAGGGGGCAATTACAATGATTGTGAAACACATGCCGTAAGGGTGACGGTGACTGTCAACTCAAGTTGTCTACACAACAGATCATAAATACACCAATGATGTTCACAAAAGAAACATTAGATAGAAATGAAGAACAGGTGACATCCAAAGCAAATCCTCAAATTCTGGAAAACAGACACCTGTAGAGGGAAAGCAAGAAAATAATGTCTTGAATGCATATAGTTACATCCCTGGTAGAAATGTTTGTTACAATAAATGCAAAGTAGGACCTCAAGATGTCCCAAATCATCATGTTACATTCCAGGATGACACGTCTGAGACTGTCCCCATTCGGGAGCAGATGATCCTTTTCTGTGCCGGCATGGTGAGACTGACCTCCTTGAGATGAGTGAGCGTCAGGACTGATCTCAAAGCAGATGTGGGTGGTCTCAGGGCAGTTGTGGACTGTATCACAGCAGGATTGGTTGGTCTCAAGGCAGGTTTGCTAGAGATGATATGAGATCCTGTGAAGGAAGTTGCACAGAAGGCTACTGCCCATAGCAGAGAAATTGATGGACAGGAGGCTGCTGTTTGCCATAGCAGAGATGAGACTGACATCTGAACTCAGTATTGCATGCCTGAAAAAGATGCATTAATGCGACATGATACCTTGTTTCTTTATTTATTCTATACTGCTCTATCAAGTTACGTTGCCCTCAAAGGATCGTTTTAGAGGGACACAAATGTTCTTGTCCCAAAGACCCTAACCAAAGTCCCTACACTGAGACAGCAAAACAAACCACTGGGCTCCTATGTCAACCACAGAGCTCATGGCTATTCATTTTGACTCAGCTGGGGGAACTCCCACTCATATTAATGAATGCAAATGTTCAGAGAAATATGCATGCGTTTTCAGAATAAATTATATCTATGGGTTTTACAGAACATCTGTGGGAAAGTAAATGCATAAGAAACGCTCTCTAGAAATAGGTTATACTTTCCCTTTAAAAAAAATGAGACTATCCTAACGTGCTGTGCTGTTCGATAAAGGAGGACAATAAAACTAGGATGTTTGTTTAGTTACAACTTTAGTGTCTCGGGTTGGTGTCACCGAGTCAGGTAATTTACTGTGCGAGAAGTAACCAGCTGAATGGGGCAGATTGCTTGCGATGCCAAACGTTTTTCTTTCAACCCAGCCCAATCAATTTCGAGTGCCTCAGTTAGGTTGCATTATTGGGAGTGTGAGGAGCACATTCCTTAATTCTCTAAGGACTGTAAGCTGTTTCGGCTTTGGTTAATTGGGCTGGCTTGTGTCTGAGCAGGTTACTGTGTCTTTATAGCTCCGGCAATGATATTTGGCCATCTCGTTTTGCTCAAAAGAGTGTGCTGCACTTGGCTGCTTTGTGTTAGGATTGAAGTGCTCTTGAATTAAATACAGCTCATGAATACTACAAGAGTATTCTCTTAGCAGAGAGACAACAAAGCCAGTGGGTAAGAATTTTCAGCAGCTGCCTTTGTCCACGTCCGCTGAGGAACTTAGAGCTATCAGATAATCACTGTCACCTAAACTGAGGGCAACGATAGGGAGAAACTAGGGGGTCATGTGTTACATGCAATCTTTAAAGGTAAATATAGGGACATGACTGAAAAAATTAGACCCTTCTCTGTTACATTTTGTAGCATAGCAGAATTCATTGTGAATCTGTTATATTGCTCTGGACTTTCAAAAGCCTTTGCAAAGCACACAAAAAAACAACAACTTTATGACAAGTCAGAACCTAAATACATTGATCATTTCTAGCATAAAAAAATTAAGTGTAATAATGTTAAAGAATGCAATAGTCATCATTTAGATGTGATTTTCTTAAAGTATTTTTCCACATTCTGACAGTATTTAATATATACCCGATGCCGCAACTTGACAGTCCTTTTATATCTAATGAGGAAATCCTGTAATATCACATTGTGACGTTTGTTGCAGATGGATTTAGCTGGTGATATTGGTCTCCCTTGCTAGATTGCATTAATACATTAATGTAAACTGGATCTAGTATTTGCTTTAACAGTCCCTATTAGACCCCAATCACACTGATTCCATTAGTGCTGGATATAGAGGGAGATCTATTTGGAGTCTGCAAGGTCACAAGGTGCTTAAAGTGATTAAGCAAGAATATAATATAAATACATATATTGCCCAGGCTGCGTTGCTGTGTAAAATGTTTTTCGATTGAAGTACTTGGGATTAGTGCCTCTATCCCTATGTTATTTTAACAGTGTATGGCCTAAAAGTTGGACTAGACTGCAATAACAGTAATTGCTTCAAATGAGAGTGTAGTATACTTATATAGATATATATTGTCATATTAAGCAGGGTGAAAGCAGATTAAATCTACTCATTTTAAAGTAGTAAAAATTATATGTTCTTCAAAATGCCATTTATGGTTTAGAGTTACAACGACACTTTATATAATTTTGTCCAAATCGTGAAGCGTAGTATTCTCGGCTCTGGCATTTACGGATACTGTAGGGCCAGCCTTTCTACTTCAATGCAGACTTTGAATGGCTTCTGTATTTCTGGCAGCTGCTTCAACCTGCTCAGTCTTGTCAGTTAAGAGTTCAATATCTGCCGCTCTGAATGAGAAAAATGGGATGGGTTGGACCATTGTATTTGGTCTTCTGACCCTCCGTGTTGCCCATGAGCAGTGAAGGGTAACTTTTGACAAGTCGTGTCAGATGTGACAGGCAATCTAGTTGAGTTGAGTGGAAATGTGCTGTACAAGTTTGAAGCCTTAGTTGGGGGCACGCTAGTGTTCAATGCATTTAAAATGACGACGAGCTGCAATGTATTGTTCATTTGCGATCCTACATTGCATGTTTTCAGATCATCAGTATAGTTGTTATATTTTTGCATGTTATAGAATAAACCAACTCCATGGCCGTTATGCAGTTCTTACTTCCTCCATCTACACTCTGATTGTCCAGTCTTTTCTTATTTACACATCTATTGATACAGTTGTTGTTTTTTTCCTACCGCTCAGTTATGTGATTTAGCATTTTAAAAAATAACAAAGGCAATGTTCAAATTGTTTTTGTTTTCTCTCCGTATCCTTTTGGTTTTTTTTCCTCCATAAAAAAAATCTCCTTTAGAAAATCATAATTCCCATGCATTCTATAAACGATAATAGATCTGATACCCGTATTTGATTTTAAGTCATACAATGTTTGACTCCATAATATACAAGGTACCTACAGACTGGCCATTGGTTTACTTTAAATATTCAATTTCATATTCCTATTTATTTTTATGATTTGGAAGGAATGTCTTCACACATATTTGCTTTTCTCATATTTCCCGTTTAATCGTGTCAAAGGTGATACAAATAAACTGTTAAAAAACACAGAAAAGTCCCTCGAATTTCAATTACCTCTAATTGTTCTCATTAAAATGTCAAATTCAGAAAAAAATAGTGGAGACCACCATGGCACTCTAAGGTTTCACAGGCTTATTACACGGCTGCCAAAAAGCCAATCATTGGTTCCACAAAGAAAATAGTGAAAAAAAAACTTTTACACAGTGCATGATATAATGTAAGAGAGCTGGAGAATTCAGAGGTCACATTAAGTGGTTAGGTAAACAAGCTGAGAAGAAATTGGAATTTGCTTACGGGGATAATTTTCCGAAAGTTGTATGGTTTTGAGAGAGGTTATGGAGAAGTTACTCATTCATTATCGGGGACTAAATCCCTGGCTTAAATTCTCATAATTTTGTCTCCTCTAACTTTTTATGTTTATAATGCACTTTTTCAAAATTACCATCAGTACATAATTATAGCGCGAATGATCTTTTAGTGTAATATATTGTACTAAAGTCCGACCCATTCCCACATGCTTTATTCATCCCTGAAAGGATCTGTGTGTTTCATTAGTAATAATGTCAAGTCTTGTTCATTATCTCCTAGGATTTTAATTTAGCTTGTGTTTATTTTTGTATTCAGAGATGGTCCTATATGAATTATTATTACGGCTTACATATACTATTACTATGATTTTCTGGGTTATGTGTGTTAATGATGTCCATCTTCTTTAAGCTTGCGGTTAATGTTTTTATATTCTGGTCAAAGGATCATTTTACAAATTGCAATTTCTGTGGCAGTGTGGGTCAGTCTGTCTGTTAACCTACTTGGACCAAATCACAGATCTCTTTGTCGTTAACCCAGTTACTGCTGATTACTGCCATTCCCTGTAGACCTTTATGGGAACTGCAAAAAGAGTCAATATACCAAGTGTTGAAAGCTTATCTTTTATAGTCCTTTATGCAGTCCTATATGAGTAAATTGTAAGAGAAGGAGTGAGAAGACTTATGGAGGCTCACAGTGTTTGCCATCCACTAGGACTTGTCTGATGGTAAAAAGAAACTCTGGAAAAGAGTGATTCCATGTAGTGTCTATAAAGAGCAAGAATACTTATTTGATTGGAGTATATCCTTATAACAAAATCTCTTAGTCATGGTAAGATTGTAGGCTTCTGTTGACCTTTCATTGACCAAAGTTTAGAGGCACTAATGACAATACAAGAGATGTGAGACCGGAACATAAATGTATTTATTGCATATTCAGCATCCCACAAATATGTCCTATCCCTTCGCAGATAATGTTGTAGGGCAAATAACAGGGGTTAGAACACAATATAGCAGATACGGAGATGGGCCTTCTAAATAAATGGAAAGTGGTAGCTTATATATTTCAGAAATTGTATACAGAAGTGCTTAAACTAGTTTGCCTACAAGTAATGCATTCATGCACAACTAAATGTACCTATAAAAAATTAATTTTAGAATATTTACTCAGAGAGGTTTTGAGTGTTTGATTTTTAATGAAATTACCTAAAAAGAGTGTGCAATAGGCAGATATATTATTCTCAAGGGTAGAAATCTGTCGATATTTTCTTCCTTCTCCAGTCCATCGTGAAGAAAGTAATGAGGGTTATTTGCTAATAGTGCAAATATTGTATAGTAGTTGCAAATTTGCACTATGCTCTAGCAACCAATGACACATTTGCTTGAATTTTCTAATTGATCTGGACCAGAGTTAGACAACCTGATACGCTTTAGGGGCCACATAGGCGTCCCTTTAATCTTCAACAATTGTTCCCAGCTATAACAAACAAATCCTACAATAAAGCAGGAAGGTTATTGAGGCTGCAGGTGAAGACTTGGAGGGTTGCATGCGGGCCTAGGTCAGCTTGTTGCCAATAATGATCTAGACAGATGAAATCTGATTAATATAGTTTAGTGCATATTCAATGTTACAAAAAAATTCAGCTGATATTTCCTAACAAGGCACAAATGGCAGTAGCCCATAGCAAAAAATTTAGCTTTGATTGATCTCGTGCAAATTTAACATTGAGCAAATGTGTTATTGGTTGCTATGGAGTTTTGGGCTTTGTAAGGAAGTAAGCTACCAATGACTCATTTTTGAGTCTGTATAGGATGCAAACTATGTATTACATTGGGATGTCACATATGAATTTGTAGACCTAAAAATTGCAAAGGTTTTACACTGGTGATACAGGCAGATGGGGAATGTAGGTGATTTTGTACGTGTATAGCTCTGCCCTGCTTAATGGAAGAGCTACCTGTTCTATTCTGAAATCCTTTCATCAGACAACATGACGAGCCAGTGAAAATTCATTACGTTTCCGTAGGCAAATTTATTTCAAGCTTGATTATTATAACCATGAACTGATTTTCCATTTTTTTTTAAATTTTCAGACCGAATTATTTTATTATTAGAATTCATGACTGAGTGTTTTTTAAATAGAATTATGTTATAATTAATTTAAAGTGTTTAATGTTAGGCCATTATCTTGACCCTGCATTTTGTTTTTCATCGTTAATATCTTCATTCAACTTTTTTCCTCGTGCACCATTTATGTTTGATTGTCCTTCAGATTCTGTCAATACCTTGGAATGCTGAGAATAATTGCTAGTCAAAGCAAAGTACATAAGAAAGTAAAATGCATAATGTTTATTACAAAGGGATTTATACAAAAACTACAAGTGCTTTAAGGATTGCATACAAGCTTATTTTTCATACAGTAGAAAAGTAAGATCACCTTACAAATAGCAATATATGAGAAGTTTTCTAGATAAATGATCACCAGTTTCTTCAGCAATTGTTAAAAGTGGCCAATTAATGACCTTGGCACCATTGGGACCTGTCACCCCAAGCCTTAAACGCTCCTCAGCACGAATAACTTGCCCTGTTGCCTAATTATCAGATCCACCAAACCCCATCCTCCCCCATTCCCACATCCTGACCAGTCCTATTTATCTGCCAAGTAATTGTCTTCCGTTTCCTGAGCAGCTTGAGTAGACAAAAATGTTGAATTTATAAGCCAGCTTGTACACTGTTTGGAATAACGAAAAGTTTTTAAAAGATCTATAGAATGAAATGGGCCAATGGCGTCCTGACTTTCTGGGGTAGATCTGTTTATGGTGCAACTGATGACATAATACATTTTTTAAGGTAGAGTCACCTTACCTTTTTCATACCCTGCAGCATAATCTCTGCTCCCGAACTCCCTGCTTGATTTACTATTGCAGAATTAATTGACGAGAGAGGTGTTCGTAAACATCAGTTCATTAATTCAGCAGAGATTTAGGAAAAGAGCATTTTATTCCTGGCGGAAGGGGTCATGTAGAGTGACTGCTTTTTATATTCCAGGCAGTTGCTGGTTGTGTATACACTTACATAAATGTGCGTGGTATAAGTTATACCATGCTGATCGCTAAGGAGTAATCTATAAGCTCGTGCTATATAAAAATGGGCCATGCCTACCTCAACTTCTGAGTCGTGCTTGCAGGACACCCTTCTCCTGTGGCATAGGAGGAGGCTGCCTAAGGACGAGCCACATTTTTGGGTCTATTTATTAAAGGATGAAGAGTCTCCTCTTCACCAGAATGATAGGAGTTCACCCTATACATCAAAGGGTCATCACCAGCCATAACAGATCCGCCTTGTCTCATCAGCGAAAATTTCACTATGCAAAGCCTGTTCAACACGGTACATTTTCTGTTGTCATCCGTCTTCTGTTTATCGCCACCTTTCAATGGTGATAGAAGAAAATCAGTGAAAAAATACTTTATTATTTAAATAACACATTTTATACAGCTGTGAATTATTTGAAATATTTGTTTTTAATATATTACAACTATTTGTAACATTTTTTTTGACATTTTATTTTTTTCCCCGCAAAAAGTGGGACTGAAAGGCCAAGAGCACTAGTTAGCTGGGTCACACGTGCACAAATTCCCACATATTGACCCGGAAAAGCGGTAAGTTGACTCTTACCAGTCTGGGACAAGATCTCAGAGGCAGTTTATTTAAAAACATTTTGATCAAATTACCTATACATTCTTGTGACACACAGATGTGGCCCGACACATATCAGACTAAATCTTCACTGCTCATGATGAACAATATATGTCCAGCGAGAATTGATGAATTGTGATATTGCTGGGAAATACAATACGGCACTTCCATCCTTTATGATATAACACAAATTCCAGCCTAACCCTTGTGGTGTATAAACACAAGTTGGATGTATGATCCGCATTCCGTATAGAACTGTGTTTTACACCACAATCATCCTGCATCAGTGTCACAGGAGCCTCATATCGCTGCTCTGTGTTATTAGGGAACCTGCGTCTTCCATTATGGAACTCTGTGGCTTCCTGCTTGTCACATGCAACCCCGTCGTCGCTTAGACAGCCACACAAGTGGACAGGTCACTGCCTCCCACATGATGGGTACACTTATCTCATGCTGCTTTGAACATTGTGATGATCTGATTGGCTAATAAGCAGGGTACACTCAGTACATCATTTAATACAGATGAATACAAATGGTCTCCCTAATGACTCAGGCCCAATAAGTTTAAACACCCCATTTAAAATTGTGGTTGAATGCCTGTAGTTCACGTGCCAAGTCGAGACTCCATGTTTTACTTCAGTCCTAGTCCTACATACTATGCTAATATTTATCTACTACCTACTGGAATGCATTTAGAATCATCCCCTCTTATAGAAATATAGGGTAATATTACCCTATTTTGGTCTCAGTGTGTATGCTTCCTTGTCATGTCAAGGATTCTCTCTTTTTTTCCAACATTTCTTTACTCATCATCATTCATTTATTTATATAGCGCCACTAATTCCACAGCGCTGTACAAAGAGCTCGCTCACATGAGTCCCTGCCCCATTGGAGCTTACAGTCTAAATTCCCTAACATACACACACAGACACACAGACAGACTAAGGTCAATCTTGTTAGCAGCCAATTAACCTACTAGTACGTTTTTGGAGTGTGGGAGAATACCGGAGGAAACCCACGTGAACACAGGGAGAACATGTAAACTCCACAAAGATAAGGCCATAGTCAGGAATTGAACTCATGACCCCAGTGTTGTGAGGCAAAAATGCCTACCAACTAAGCCACTATGCTGCCCCAAGTTTATGCTCTGAATATACTGAAATCCGGTTAGAATCATCTCACTTGCTTACACTTAGTCTTGCAGAAATATTTTTAACACACCATTGCTGCAGTCAATGTTTCAGTTTAAAAAAAAGCATGTAACCCCCGCTAAGTAACCTAATAAGATTAACCTGCTGGCTTATATTATGTGGAGAAATGTTTAAAAGAAGTTTAGTAAATCTATAAAAAAAAATTGCAATTGAAATTATTATCAGAAGAGCTCACCTAAGGTCTGAAAATAGATCAGTTAAGGTAAGAGGTAGCAATTATATTTGCAGTTACTATGGCCTTTTAGAATTTAAACTGATTCGTTAGCCAAATGTTTTATTCAGGTCATTAGGAGTATACATAGTTGTAGAGGTAGTGCATTAAGACAAAGGTGCAATTAAATTGCTAATTACAGAAACGCCATTATTGTAGCATTCATTTACTCAACAGACAGGACAGTACAACAGTAAGAATTTTATAGAGATATAAAGAAAAATAATAATTATTCGGTTGCTCAGGAGGCTTATAACCAACTGTGTTATATTATTTGGTAAGTTCTGCTTTATCTAGAATGTTTTTATAACTTTGATGCTTATAAGATATGTCTAAATAGTTGTGAAGTGTATTTTTAATTATTCATGTATATGAAACATTCCTAAACCAAGATTTGAATAAATCAAATTTTATTTATTTTACTTTTTTTTTTCTTCTCTATAATTATTTAAATGTTTTACTAAACAAAACACTATTTGTCCTTCTTATTGAAGTGCTTAAACACCCCCTCATACTAGAAGGCGCTGACCGATGTGTGTGTGTGTGTGTGTGTATTCCTGGGACATCGCAGAATGAATGAATGAAGTTTCATTTCTTGGTTTGATAGCATTACTAGCACAGTCATACAGTCACTGTAATGTAAAGATACCCTCCCATTTGTGATGTGGTAGCAGATTATTTATAAACTGCATGTGATGCTTTTTGGGCACCTCCTGGTGCAATATAGGACACAATTCACTCCCCATGCCTTAGGTCAGAATGGGAACATCTCCCCCCCCCCCCCCCCATCTTGTATCCTGGGTGGTGGGATCTTCCTTAAGTTCTTCTTCTTTAAGTCTTTAAGTTGTGGGATAGTCTTCCACACTACTAAAGAAAATCTATGTTTTCTAAATTAAATAATTTAACACTATCAATAATTCTATAATTATGCAATAACATGCATTACATATACCTGCTTTTTTCCACTATTATGTGAAGGAATCGGGGGATGCTATAGTTTAAGGGCGAGCATACACAAATATTGAAAAACATTCCTAGTTCAAAGTGTAGACAAAACTTTTTACTTTGTCTTATTTACAGAACGTTAAGGCTTCGGAAGGTGTCAGGTAACCTCGCAATAGATGCAAAGCCAATGCTCGTAAGAATGTGGGTATGTACAGGTTCATTTGTACTGGAGGATGCAAAAGTAGACTGCAGCTTATCTCAAACTTGAAGGCCTTTTCAAAGCTCATGAGGGTGCTCTAAAACATCCTACCTTTGTTTTGCTACTTCTGTACTTTAGGGCTCATCGGAACCCGTCTTCTGAAGATAGACGTTACAGCTCATATATAAGGTTTACCTTATGAGAAATATATCTGTTGACCGGTTTGCCTGTTTTATAATGCTCTAAGGCTCCTGGCTACAGTCAAAGTGTGCATACCCCCCAAACAGTCCCTATTTTGACAGAACCCCAAAAAGAGTAAAACTTTGTAATAATATGGGTGTGGTTTGGCTGGATCTCTGCATAGTTTGGAGAGATACGGTCGTTGTTTGGGATTGTTGTGGGTGGGTTATTGCAGGGGCTTATCTGTGTCCCGGTTTTGCTTTTTGAATTTTAAGTAGTTTGTAGTAGGAGATCTATATGTTGTAGGGTCTTTGTGGGGTTTTGGATCATCGGTTCTCTTAAATATTTTTTGTAGGCATTCCTAAATTCTATAATTATTTCTGCTCCTTTAATGCATGGGATTTCTTTTAAGTTTCAGTAAGCATAACAAGTAATAACAAATAAAAAGTAGACCACTGTGAAAAATATGCTAACTGATGTTAAGTGGCATACATAAATACCAAAATTATACTTTGTTAAAAAAACAAAAACACAAACGCAACCATAAGGATCTTTAAAGCTCACATTCCAATATAATTGTAGTGTCACAAGGATGGGATCCTACAATTATTCTGCTTTTGCACAGTCTTTGTACTCTTCACTCTACACATATAGAAACACTGGTGAATTACTCAGAAAGTAAAGTGTAAGTCACTACTACTCACATATTATAAGCTCAATACTCTATGGAACCTATACAATATTTTTTGTATTATCATCATCTTCACCATTTATTTATATAGCGCCACTAATTCTGCAGCGCTGTACAGAGAACTCGCTCACATCAGTCCCTGCCCCATTGGAGCTTACAGTCTAAATTCACAGACACACACATACACACACTAGGGTCAATTTGATAGCAGCCAATTAACCTACCAGTATGTTTGTTTGTTTTTTATTTCTTACTATAAGAAGCAGCTTACCCTATTTTTTTATTTTTTTTAATAAAGTATATTTTTATTGATTTTAAGTATATACGGTACATTAAATACGGTACATCAGATTTTGCAAAATATGCCAAGGTCAGACTAGTTTATAAATACATCACTTATACGTTCTACATAAGGTCTCAATAACAAGTATTATTATTGTATACAACAATAGATTATAAATATTAATAAAAAATGTAAATAAAATGATAAACTATATTAAGTATATCTGTGATAATAATAAATTGAAAGATAATTTATTGAAGTGTAATTTCAATTAATGTACTTTTATTTAAACATATTTATGTGTTTAAAATAATAGAATATAATGGTGTTTATTTAAGGCCTGATTCATTTTTAACCAATTTTTTTTGGTAATTTGTTTCAGAGTCTCTGCTGATATATGTATGTCGTACGTATGACCCTATATTTATGGCTTATTTTTATATGTACCATATATTTTACCAACAGTTTTATTTCAGTATATGCTCAAAAAATGTAACTGAGACCATTAACTGCAGTTTAAAAAAACGGGGGAAAGTGTCCATTGCATATTTAATATATTCAACTGTAGAAAATGATTCCTCTAATTATCAGCGCCCACAGAATGATGCAAATAAATGTGGCAATAATCTTTTTAAATAGTTTTGAGCCTTTAGATTATTTAATATTTCTCGGTATTTATGAGAAACATAAACCTGTCACCTTGAAAAGAGACGTTTTCTGTGCAGTTTATGAGATGATAGACCGGGCCAATTAAAGAGTATTATACTCTTTAGTAAAGGAAGCCGGTGAGCATTTTATGCCGCCATCGTGATTAGTGAAATGGCACCAAGACTGACTTCAGCAATGAGAACTGTTCCCAAAACTAATAATTAAACTTCGTCAATTAGAAATGTGAGACTTCTGCAAACAAACATTCCGATATCACTGACCTTTTAAACTTATGACTTAGGGCTGTTAAAGAGTCTGTATCTAGCACTTAGCACTTGTCACCTAGCAGTGAATTTAAGAATAAACTTGTGAAAGGGGGGGGGGCTCTTACCGAAGGTTTCCTCTCAGCCTTATGATTTCATCCGGAAGAGACCTCTAAAAATAAACACCCTTCACGTTAGACTTTTTTACAATGCTTCATACTTTAGCTCCTGTATATCTGCCACATTTCTACCAGGAGTTATTGCTGTTATATATTTTACAGACACTTTACTGTCATCTAAGTGGTTTATTTTATTCCCCTGGCTTTGAGAAAACTACAAAAAGAATTTTGTAATCCGAATGTGATTGTGAACTGAGAGTAATGTTTTGAAGGAAAAAAAATAGCTAAACGTAAATTGTATTATGGCAATATTGTGTTTATGAAGACTTTAATATTGTGCCAGGAGTTGGCATTAGTTTTTCAAAGTTATAAAAAGAAGGTACCTTTTATGGTGACTTGTGCTGTGCTTTAGTTCTTAATATTCCTGATGTTACAGCACTTTAATCAAAAGTTTACTTAAAAGACCTCAAAACTTAAAGTATATGTTGCCTTATATAAAAGAGCCAATAACAATAGATATATATGTGTATATACAGATGTCTGTGTGTATGTGTGTGTGTGTATATATGTATGTATGTGTATATATATATATATATATATATATATATATATACACACACATAATGTGTGCATATGTATGTATGTGTGTATATATTCCAACACACACACACTATATGGTCGAAAGTATTCAGATGCTTGGCCATTACACCAACAGGGACTGTAATGACATTGTTTTCAAGTACATATACTTTAATGTGGAGTTGGAGCAGCTTTTGTACCTTCCACTCTACTTGGAAGGCTTTCCACAAGATGTTGGAGTGTTTCTGTTGGACTTTGTGCCCATTCATTCTGTAGAGCATTTGTGAGGTCAGGCACTGATGTAGGACGAGAAGGCCTGGATCGCAATCTTCGTTCCAGTTCATCCCAAAGGTGTTCGATGAAGTTGAGGTCAGGGCTCTGTGTTGGCCAGTCAAGTTCTTTCACACCAAACTCATCAAACCATGTCTTTGTAGTCCTTGCTTTGTGCACTGGGGCACAATCATGTTGGAATAGAAAAGGATCTTCTCCAAACTGTTGCCACAAAAGTGGAAGCATAGCATTGTCCAAAATGGCTTGGTATGCTGAAGCATTAATATTGCTCTTCACTAGAGATAAGGGGCCTAGCCCCATCCCTGAGTAACAGCCCCATACCATTATCTCTCCTCCACCAAACTTCACAGTTGGCATAATGCAATAAGGCAAGTAATGTTCTCCCAGCATCCACCAAACTCACCCATCTGACTGCCAAACAGAGAAGTGTGATTTTTCACTCCACAGAACACGTTTCCACTGCTCCACAGTCCAGTGTCATTGTGCTTTACACCACTCCGTCTGACGCCTGGCATTGGTCTTGGTGATGTGGGGCTTACATACAGGTGCTCGGCCATGGACACCCAATCTACTGAGCTCCTGCTGCGCAGTTTTTGTGCTTACATTAATGCCAGTGGAAATTCTGAACTCTTCAGCTATGGAATCAGCAGAGCGTTGGCGACTTTTAAGCACCATGCGCCTTAGCAGTCGTTGACTTTGCTCTGTGATTTTAAGTGAACTTCTGTTTTGTGTCTGAGTTGCTGTTCGTAAACGCTTCCACATTCTAATAATAAAACTTACAGGGACCGTGCAATATCCAGCAAGAATGAAATTTCTAGAACCGTCTTATTGCAAAGGTGGCATCCTATCAGAGTACCACACTTGAAGTCACTGAGTTCTTCAGAACGACCCAGTTTCTATCTCAAATGTTTGCAAATGGAGACTGCATAGCTAGGTGCTTGATTTTATACACCTCATGGCAACGGGTCTGATTGATTCGCCTCAATTCAATAATTAACAGGTGCGGCCAAATACTTTTGTCCATATAGTGTGTGTGTGGATTGGAACAATATCCTTGAACGACATTTTTAGTCCGGTTTAAGAATCAAATGAAATACAATGTGCTTTGCAATGATATTCGTTAATTGTTGCAGTGTACACAATAATGCAATATTGGGCCCGGTGGTCGTTTATCATTTGATTGGCCTGATAATCAACCGAAGACCCTGTAGTGTGTACCTACCCTTAGACATTGTCATATTGGTGTAGCTGGTGCTGAGACTACTTTACTGAATAAGTTTATTAGACAAATCAGATTATTATAATGAAATCATTTAACAATTTAATGATAAACCACTTACAAGTGTCTTCCGAGTTCAGTTTGAATCGAAAAAAACCTGCTTTTGTATTATCTGATGCAATTTTGAAAGGAAGTGAGTTCTATCTAAGGAATCTATCATCAATACATTTATATCTATGAGATTCCACACACTTTCTGCAGACTGGATGGGGGATGTCTTGGTCAACAAGTGTATGTGTGTGTGTGTATGTATATATATATATATATATATATATATATATATATATATGTATATATGTGTATGTATGTATATATATTAGAGATGAGCGCACTCGGATTTTTGAAATCCGAGCCCACCCGAACGTTGCCGATCCGAGTCGGATCCGAGACAGATCCGGGTATTGGCGCCAAATTCAAATCTGAAACTGAGGTTCTGACTCATAATCCCGTTGTCGGATCTCGCGATACTCGGATCCTATAAATTCCCCGCTAGTCGCCGCCATCTTCACTCGGGCATTGATCAGGGTAGAGGGAGAGTGTGTTAGGTGGTCCTCTGTCCTGCTATATCTCGTGCTGTTCAGTTCAGTTCAGTGCTGAGCTGTGCTCAGTCCAGTGGTGCTGTGTCCTGTGCTCTGTCCTTCTGAGGTCAGTGGTGCTGCTGGGTCCTGTGCTGTGTCCTGTTCAGTCCAGTGGTGCTGTGTCCTGTGCTCTGTGCTTCTAAGGGCATAGTTATTTCGCCAATATTCCCCTGTGTTTAAAAAAATAAAAAAAAGTTATTTAAAAAAATACCAAAAACTAATTTAATTTTTTTTTAATTACCACAAAATTTGCACAACCAATCCTGCAGTATAAGCCCATTGGTGCTGCAATATTACCAAGTTCACACATTCAGCAGTAAAAATCCAGTGGTACTGCAATATTACAAAGTTCACACATTCTGCAGTATCAGTCCAGTGGTGCTGTGTCCTGTGCTCTGTCCTGCTGAGTTCCGTAATGCTGCTGGGTCCTGTGCTGTGTCCTGTTCAGTCCAGTGGTGCTGTGTCCTGTGCTCTGTGCTTCTAAGGGCATAGTTATTTCCCCATTATTCCCAAGTTTTTTTAAAAAAAAAAAAAAGTTATAAAAAATATTAAAATAAAAAATTAAAAAAAAAAAGTAATTATAACCAAATTTGCAAAACCAATCCAGCAGTATAAGTCCATTGGTACTGCAATATTATCAAGTTCACACATTCTGCAGTATCTTGTGCTACATATAATGGAGACCAAAAATTTGGAGGATAAAGTAGGGAAAGATCAAGACCCACTTCCTCCTAATGCTGAAGCTGCTGCCACTAGTCATGACATAGACGATGAAATGCCATCAACGTCGTCTTCCAAGCCCGATGCCCAATCTCGTAGTACCGAGCATGTAAAATCCAAAAAGCCCAAGTTAAGAAAAAGTAGCAAAAAGAGAAACTTAAAATCATCTGAGGAGAAACGTAAAGTTGCCAATATGCCATTTACGACACGGAGTGGCAAGGAACGGCTTAGGCCCTGGCCCGTGTTCATGACTAGTGGTTCAGCTTCACCCACGGATCTTATCCCTCCTCCTCCTCCCCCCCCCTACAAAAAATTGAAGAGAGTTATGCTGTCAGCAACAAAACAGCAAACAACTCTGCCTTCTAAAAAGAAATTATCACAAATCCTCAAGGCGAGTCCAAGGGTGTTGGTGGTTGTCAAGCCTGACCTTCCCATCACTGTACGGGAAGAGGTGGCTCGGGAGGAGCCTATTGATGATGTAGCTGGCGCTGTGGAGGAACTTGATGATGAGGATGGTGATGTGGTTATTGTAAATGAGGCACCAGGGGGGAAACAGCTGATGTCCATGGGATGAAAAAGCCCATCGTAATGCCTGGTCAGAAGACCAAAAAATGCACCTCTTCGGTCTGGAGTTATTTTTATCCAAATCCAGACAACCAATGTATGGCCATATGTAGCTTATGTAAAGCTCAAATAAGCAGGGGTAAGGATCTTGCCCACCTAGGAACATCCTCCCTTATACGTCACCTGAATAACCTTCATAGTTCAGTGGTTAGTTCAGGAACTGGGGCTAGGACCCTCATCGGTACAGGGACACCTAAATCCCGTGGTCCAGTTGGATACACACCAGCAACACCCTCCTCATCAACTTCCTCCACAATCTCCATCAGATTCAGTCCTGCAGCCCAAGTCGGCAGCCAGACTGAGTCCTCCTCAATACGGGATTCATCCGAGGAATCCTGCAGCGGTACGCCTACTACTGCCACTGCTGCTGTTGCTGCTGTTAGTCGGTCATCTTCCCAGAGGGGAAGTCGTAAGACCGCTAAGTCTTTCACAAAACAATTGACCGTCCAACAGTCGTTTGCCATGACCACAAAATACGATAGTAGTCACCCTATTGCAAAGCGTATAACTGCGGCTGTAACTGCAATGTTGGTGTTAGACGTGCGCCCGGTGTCCGCCATCAGTGGAGTGGGATTTAGAGGGTTGATGGAGGTATTGTGTCCCCGGTACCAAATCCCGTCGAGATTCCACTTCACTAGGCAGGCGATACCAAAAATGTACAGAGAAGTACGATCAAGTGTCCTCAGTGCTCTAAAAAATGCGGTTGTACCCACTGTCCACTTAACCACGGACATGTGGACAAGTGGTTCTGGGCAAACGAAGGACTATATGACTGTGACAGCCCACTGGGTAGATGCATCCCCTTCCGCAGCAACAGCTACAGCTGCATCAGTAGCAGCATCTACAAAATGGCTGCTCGTGCAATGGCAGGCAACATTGTGTATTACAGGCTTTAATAAGAGGCACAACGCTGACAACATATTAGAGAAACTGAGGGAAATTATCTCCCAGTGGCTTACCCCACTTAGACTCTCATGGGGATTTGTGGTGTCAGACAATGCCAGTAACATTGTGCGGGCATTAAATATGGGCAATTTCCAGCACGTCCCATGTTTTGCCCACACCATTAATTTGGTGGTGCAGCATTACCTCAAGAGTGACAGGGGTGTGCAGGAGATGCTTGCGGTGGCGCGCAAAATTGCTGGACACTTTCGGCATTCAGCCAGTGCCTACCGCAGACTAGAGGCACATCAAAAAAGCATGAACCTGCCCTGCCATCACCTCAAACAAGAGGTTGTGACGCGCTGGAACTCCACCCTCTATATGCTGCAGAGGATGGAGGAGCAGCAAAAGGCCATTCAGGCCTCCACAGCCACCTACGACATAGGCAAAGGAGTGGGGATGCGCCTCAGTCAAGCGCAGTGGAGACTGATTTCCGTGTTGTGCAAGGTTCTGCAGCCATTTGAACTTGCCACACGAGAAGTCAGTTCCGACACTGCCAGCTTGAGTCAGGTCATTCCCCTGATCAGGCTGTTGCAGAAGCAGCTGGAGAAAGTGAGGGAGGAGCTGGTAAGCCATTGCGATTACACCAAGCATGTAGCTCTTGTGGATGTAGCCCTTCGTACGCTTTGCCAGGATCCGAGGGTGGTCACTCTTTTAAAGTCAGAGGAATACATTCTGGCCACCGTGCTCGATCCTCGGTTTAAAGCGTATGTTGTGTCTCTGTTTCCGGCGGACACAAGTCTACAGCGGTGCAAAGACCTGCTGGTCAGGAGATTGTCCTCTGAAGAGGACCGTGACATGCCAACAGCTCCACCCTCATTTTCTTCCACATCTATGGCTGCGAGGAAAAAGCTCAGTTTTCCCAAAAGAGGCACTGGCGGGGATGCTGATAACATCTGGTCCGGACTGAAGGACCTGCCAACCATTGCAGACATGTCTACTCTCGCTGCATTGGATGCTGTCACAATAGAAAAAATTGTGGATGATTACTTTGCTGACACCATCCAAGTAGACATGTCAGACAGTCCATATTGTTACTGGCAGGAAAAAAAGGCAGTTTGGAAGCCCCTGTACAAACTGGCTCTATTTTACCTGAGTTGTCCCCCCTCCAGTGTGTACTCGGAAAGAGTTTTTAGTGCAGCGGGGAACCTGGTCAGTGAGCGGCGAAGGAGGTTGCTTCCTCATAACGTTGAAAAAATGATGTTTATAAAAATGAATAATCAATTCCTCAATGAAGTACAGCACTGCCCTCCAGATAGTACAGAGGGACCTGTGGTTGTGGAGTCCAGCGGGGACGAATTGATAATGTGTGATGAGGAGGAAGTACACACTGTAGGGGGAGAGGAATCAGAGGATGAGGACGACATCTTGCCTCAGTAGAGCCTGTTTAGTCTGTACAGGGAGAGATGAATAGCTTTTTTGGTATGGGGGCCCAAACAAACCAATCATTTCAGCCAAAGTTGTTTGGTAGGCCCTGTCGCTGAAATGATTGGTTTGTTAAAGTGTGCATGTCCTATTTCAACAACATAAGGGTGGGTGTGAGGGCCCAAGGACAATTCCATCTTGGAACTTTTTTTTTTGCATTATATGACCAATCAACAGTCGTTTCCCATGTTCAAAAAGTAAAACCAAATTTAAACAAATTCAAGAAATTAAACCAAAAGTAAAATGCCCTGTCATAATTTAAAACAAGAGGTATTGATGTGCTCTAAAACTACTGTATTGTTGTTTATATTTTATAAACACTACACTTGAAAGCTTGAGTCTTTCAATGAAAAAGTAACTGTCCATTACACGAATATTTGCAACAGGGACAATTTTAGGGTTAAGAAAGTCAACTAATAACACTTCGACGCTGTCTGTCTTTATAAACACTACACTTGGAAGTTGGAGGAGGTATTGTGGCCCCGGCACCAAATTTACTACCGGGGCCACTCCACTGTGCAGTCCATATTTAGGTGTATCAGATATTAAACAACGGTGACAGTTGATGCCCAATTTTTTAATTATATTCTTAGCGCTGTAAAAAATTGTGTTCCGGGCACACCACACTACGCAGTCCATACCCTTTTTTGGTGGAATTCTGAGCCGTGGAGGGTCTTTTAATTATATTGTGGCCTCGGTACCAAATTGTGTACCGGGGCCACCACACTACGCAGTCAAGATAGATAGATGCGTATCATAGAGATAAAGTACATTCAGTGGTGTGGGGCAAATTGAAAAATATTCAAAATGCACTGACATTATCAAAAACAAGAGGTTTTCACACGCTGAAACTCCAACATGTATATGATGGAGAGGATGGAGGAGCAGCCGTATGTGCAGTGTAATGCAGACCTGTTGAAGGTTTTTTTATATATTTTATTGTGGTGCCCAGTGCCCACTACTCTACGCAGTCTAGATACTATTTTTGGGTGTAATTCTGACCTGTTGAAGGTTTTCTATATATTATATTGTGGTGGCCAGTGGCCAATCCTCTATGCAGTCCAGATACTATTTTTGGGTGTAATTCAGACCTGTTGAAGGTTTTCTATATATTTTTTATTGTGGTGCCCAATGCCCACTACTCTACGCAGTCCAGATACTTTTTTTGGGTGTAAATCTGACCTGTTGAAGGTTTTCTATATATTATATTGTGGTGGCCAGTGGCCAGTCCTCTATGCAGTCCAGATACTATTTTTGGGTGTAATTCAGACCTGTTGAAGGTTTTCTATATATTTTTTATTGTGGTGCCCAGTGCCCACTACTCTACGCAGTCCAGATACTTTTTTTGGGTGTAATTCTGACCTGTTGAAGGTTTTCTATATATTATATTGTGGTGGCCAGTGGCCAGTCCTCTATGCAGTCCAGATACTATTTTTGGGTGTAATTCAGACCTGTTGAAGGTTTTCTATATATTTCTTATTGTGGTGCCCAGTGCCCACTACTCTACGCAGTCCAGATACTATTTTTGGGTGTAATTCTGACCTGTTGAAGGTTTTCTATATATTATATTGTGGTGGCCAGTCCTCTATGCAGTCCAGATACTTGTTTGGTGGAATTCAGACCAGTTGAGGGTGTATTTATTTTATTGTGGCCCCGGTATCAAATTGGGTACCGGGGCCACCCCACTACGCAGTCCAGATACTTGTTTGGTGGAATTCAGACCAGTTGAGGGTTTTATTATTATATTGTGGGGACCACTCTATACCACACTACCACTCTATACCACTCTATTTAATACATTAATTCTATTTAATACTTTAATTCTATTACTAATTCCCATAAAGAGGAACTGCAGCTTCTATTTAATACTTTAATTCTATTAGTAGTTACCATAAAGAGGAACAAAATAAACCAATTTTACCAAAAGTATAATATGACTTACAAACACTACACTTGAAAGATGGTGCCTTTAAATGAAAAAGTCAGTCTTCATTGCACGACTATGTGCAACAGGGACAGTTTTTTTGGTTTACAAAGTCAACCAATAACGCTTCGACCCTGTCTGTCTTTAACATACTTGATGGGATCTCAATGACGAATGGTCTGTACCATGTTTGGAGGAGGTATTGTGGCCCCGGTACCAAATTGGGTACCGGGGCCACTCCACTATGCAGTCCAGATAGAGGTGTATCAGATATTAAACAACGTTGACTGTTGCTGCAAAAATTTTAAATCATATTGTGGGGAACACTACACTACGCAGTCCAGGTACATTATTGGTGTGAATCATACAAGTTCAGGGTTTTTAATTTATATTGTGGTGACCCACTCCTCTACGCAGTCCAGGTACATTATTCGGTGCGATTCATACCAGTTGATGGTTTTCTTATTATATATATTGTGGTGACCCACTCCTCTACGCAGTCCAGGTACATTATTCGTGCGAATCATACAAGTTCAGGGTTTTTAATTTATATTGTGGTGACCCACTCCTCTACGCAGTCCAGGTACATTATTGGTGCGAATCATACAAGTTCAGGGTTTTTAATTTATATTGTGGTGACCCACTCCTCTACGCAGTCCAGGTACATTATTGGTGCGAATCATACAAGTTGATGGTTTTCTTATATATATTGTGGTGACCCACTCCTCTACGCAGTCCAGGTACATTATTGGTGCGAGTCATACAAGTTGATGGTTTTCTTATTATATATATTGTGGTGACCCACTCCTCTACGCAGTCCAGGTACATTATTGGTGCGAATCATACAAGTTGATGGTTTTCTTATTATATATATTGTGGTGACCCACTCCTCTACGCAGTCCAGGTACATTATTGGTGCGAATCATACAAGTTCAGGGTTTTTAATTTATATTGTGGTGACCCACTCCTCTACGCAGTCCAGGTACATTATTCGGTGCGATTCATACCAGTTGATGGTTTTCTTATTATATATATTGTGGTGACCCACTCCTCTACGCAGTCCAGGTACATTATTGGTGCGAATCATACAAGTTCAGGGTTTATAATTTATATTGTGGTGACCCACTCCTCTACGCAGTCCAGGTACATTATTCGGTGCGATTCATACCAGTTGATGGTTTTCTTATTATATATATTGTGGTGACCCACTCCTCTACGCAGTCCAGGTACATTATTGGTGCGAATCATACAAGTTCAGGGTTTTTAATTTATATCGTGGTGACCCACTCCTCTACGCAGTCCAGGTACATGTTTTGGTGCGAATAAGACCAGTTGATGGTTTTCTTATTATATTGTGGGGACCACTCCACTACGCAGTCCAGAAAGATAGCTCGTTGCAACGTTTTGGACTAAGAACTATATTGTGAGGTGTTCAGAATACACGGTAAATTAGTGGAAATGCTTGTTATTGAATGTTATTGAGGTCAATAATAGCGTAGGAGTGAAAATAAGCCCAAAAAATTGATTTTTTAACTTTTTATGCTTTTTTAAAAAAAAATCCGAATCCAAAACCTTAAATCCGAACCAAAACCTTTCGGCAGGTGTTTTGCGAAACAAATCCGAACCCAAAACATCGAGAAAATCCGGATCCAGAACACAAAACACGAGACCTCAAAAGTCGCCCGTGCACATCCCTAATATATATATATATATATATATATATATATATATATATATATATATATATATATATATATATATATATATATATGTGTATATATAGTATGACTGCACTTTAGATCAGATCCATACCTTACCATCCACATAATCATCATCATCAGCTATTTATATATTGCCACTAATTCTGCAGAGCTGTACAGAGATGTCACTGACAACAGTCTGTGCCCTATTGTGCTTACAGTCTAAATTCCCTAACATACACACATACAGTCTGGGAGAGACTAAGTCAATTTGTTAGCAGCCAATTAACCTACTGGGATGTTTTTTGGAGTGTGGGAGGAAGCCGGAGCACCCGAAGGAAACCCACGCAAAACACAGGGAGAACATACAAACTCCAAACAGGTAATGCCATAATCATCTTCCCACAACTATAAAACCATAAAAAAATTGTGAAGCCAATGGGAAATTGCACGGTGGTGCCGAGAATTGACATAACGCCAAGGACAGGGGTGTTTACAAGATCTACTGATACGCCTCAGTTGAGCTGCTGGACCCAGTAAGGTCACCTGTCACTGCTGTTGCTGTCTCTGATCTTCTTTGATGAGCTTTGGCAGCAGTTGGTGATGTACATGAGGAATAAGTGTCCTTGCTCTGTGTCCAGCAGTTAGCATCATACTAAAGAAAAACACCAGCTACTCCAAGCTTGCAGATTGCCACAAGGGACGCCGTGCAGCAGAATTGTAACCAGAAGAGGAAGGAGGTTCTGCTAAGTTAAATGCTGAAGGACAATTATGGTTGCCAGCAGCTGACTGTTTTAAGATTTGTATAATGTCTCTGCCTTCCGTTGTCTCTCCTCGTTCCAATCGTGCTGCACATAAAGTCAAGTCTACAATGGCTGCTTTAATATTGATGGCTGGTAAAGCTTCTGCCTTACAGTGGCCACACTTTCCCCACCAGCAGCCGCAATTCCTATTCCCCTACCTTATGTATTGTGGGCTCCACACACCTCTTAGACTGTAAGCTTATTTGTGCAGGGTCATCTTTACCTTCTGTGATAGTATGTGATTTGTTTGACAATCTCTGCATTGTACAGCTCTGTGTAATATGTCGGCGCTTATTCCTCTATTCTCCAACGCATAGGTTTACAGGCCTTTAAACACTTTTAATAGTGAGTTCAATTACATATATATCTTTTCTCTAATCGTTGGCATGTTTAGGAAATGTGGACTATTAAACGCAGAATCAGTACTGTATGCTGGAATGAATTGTATATAAATCCTGTTGGTCTTCTCACTCCGTCTACTTAAGGCACGTATGGTTGTATGGGGCCAAACAGAGGTCGTGAAACCCTTACAATGGGTAAATATAAGTCTGTATTATCCACTCGATGGAACTTGTAGGATAATAAGCCCATCTCTCCGTTTTTGCCATTACCGGATATTGTCATTATGACGGACAACTCTTCTGCCCATAGGAAAAGTATTGAGTGAAGAATGAAACACAGTTTGGAAGACTACCCTTTGCTCTATTATTACTGTAACATAAATGAGATTGGTCCTGACCAGTGCACTTTTTGTGTGGTGGTTTTGTGTTCACCCTGTGTCTAAAAACGTAGTGTTGGGATATGTGGCTGCTGACAAGACGTGTGTGTGTGTGTTAGAGAATTTAGACTGCAAGTTGCAATGGGGCAGGGACTGAGGCATACTTGTATCTTGGGATATTGGCCTACTCTATGTAATGTCCGGGAAACTCCAGAAGTTCAAGAGTAGGCCAACCTCCCAGACCCTGCCTTTCCTTCTTCTGTTATCACACTTGCTTAATCAAGTATGAACTCATGTGAATGACCAAACATTCTATGGAAACATGCTGACATATGTGTTTTATATATTGAAAATAAAGAGAAGATGGGCCCAATAGATGATATATATCAGCACACGAGTGGTAAACCACAGATGACGGTAGTATGTGGCTGCATACCTGAAATCATAAGTTCTAATTAAGCTGCTCTGTAATCCTGTAGTTGATGGATCTCACTTGCTGTTGAATGGCGACGTATGTCAAATTTCGCAGTCTTAATCCTCTTTCCTAGGTGTCAGCCGCTTCCTCTGCACTCTGGTGTCTGGTTATGGCAGCTCCAAAATCTGAGGCTGTAACTTAACAAAAAGGAAGTGACCCCATACTCGTGCTAATATACGTCACCATCTGGGCGACTGTTTTCTTATATTTATATGGAGAGTTAAGACATGGCAGATGACAGGTGCGTAAATAAATTTCCGGAACGTTCAAAGGAGTGATTATATTATTTTTGTGTTTTGGAATTTTTTGCCAATTGTCCCTGCTGTATATTTTGATTTGGAAGTTTTTGCTAATTTATCTGGATTATATTTCACATTGTTTACATTACCTTAGCGCCTAATTGCCTCACCCTGCCTTATGTGTGGTGTGTTTGTATGTGTGTGTATATATATATATATATATATATATAGAGAGAGAGAGAGAGAGAGAGAGAGAGAGAGAGAGAGATATAGATATATTATGTATGCATGCATTTACTGGGGCATGTTCCAGGCTATGTGGTCTCATTGCTTGGTCCCATATCTGTGATATATACAGGTATGGAAACAAGACGTCTTTAATGGCCAATAAAATACAAAAATCAAGACCTGCTCAGCAAAAAAAAATAAAAAAATCCTTTATTGATTTATCTGCTGGCTCTTTTTCTGCATTTAGTGTGTTTGGTAACATAGCACATATCTGTACAGCTACAGGAAGGCGCAAATGACATTCACACCTTTTAATAGCTGTCATTAACAGTTCATTTGTTATTCTGCAGGAGAATCAGCAGCACTTCATCAGGAGAAAAAAATGCACAGGGTAAAACAGGCAAATCACAACACATTCAGCATGGCACAGGTCTGACTTGGCACCTTCTGCCTCTAATATTTAAAAAGTCCCTTAGAAAATGAATGTTTAAACCTGGACCCTTGGAGAGTTTCTTCAACCTCTACTACTAACATCTAGCCATGGCCTTGCCCGGTCTTGCATATCAGTTCTTTTAATCCACAGCATCACTCCTTCCTTCTGTTAATAATGTAGCAGCACATTTCTCTTGGTGTTGTGTCACCTTATGCTTAGTACCCTGCATAGTAGACTTCTGCTAAATTTATACCCTTTTTGTATTATTAAGATATCTATGTATCAAAACGCAAAATCCCGGAGATAGGACCCTATACATCAATGGGTCACCGTACCACAGTAATACTTATTTAATGTTTACTTCTATGTATTACTTTTTATGCAGAGGTGAGTTATAGAGAGAGTGAATATTTGTATTGTAAATAGGCATCTTATTAGTGTTTGCTTTCTGCATTGTTGCAGCGTTAGAAAATAGTAGTGGTTTTTTTTTTTTCCATCTGAATGCATGTTCTGATTGGCAGTATTGATGCTTAATGCATAGCCATCTGGATGTCTGGATTATGTGAAGTGTGCCTTACTCCAGATTTGATCTATGTGAGATTTTCTTGATGCAGAGATCAATCATCTCAGGTTTACATTTAGATTTTTAATTGCTGAAAGTAATCTTGAACACATGCTGTTTCCTGAGTGCGCTACAGATGCGAGCAAGGTCCTGCCGCAAGTTGCCTTGGCATGTTAGGATGAATTTGTATATTAATTTGATGCTAAAGTTTGTGTTTTTGTCATTTATTTGCTTATCTGAAACTATATAAAAAATAATATTAGAACACTAGTGAAAAATGTTAAGTATTGCTCATTTTTCAGTGTCCGTTATGTTGGAATTGAAATTAATAATTTTACTACCTGCTAATGTAATTGTTTCGGTTGTAATTCTGAATAAAATAAAATAAAACAGTCTGTCATTATGGATAGAATGACCACATAACAAGTTATTGACATCTGAGCTTATACCCGGCAAAACCTGAAATTATAAGCTTGAACGTTTCATGCATCTTAAATGTACACTGATTTAACAGCTATGTAAGTATACTGTATGTCACTAAATGAAGATAATATCCTTACTATTATTGCACACTGTACTCACTACACCAGGGATGCTTACTCATTCGCTGATTTGATTTCTCCAAGCTCATGACTGGAGTAAAAGACCAATGTCACAGCATAATGCAGTACACTGAGTACAAATGATTTATTTAATTGAGTTGGTCAGTCAGCAATTGTGACAGCTGGTGTCCGATTAATTTGCTTTAAAATTAGGACTTACTGGTCAATATGGAACTGCTGGCAACCCTATTGTCTAAGAATCTGCTGCATCATCCCAACTGTTCCGAATTAAGCGGGACAGTCCCTGTTCTGATCGGTGGGAAAGTTGGGTGGTATTCTGTTCTCCGCTGCTATGCATGGCCATGAAGGGGTTTAGAGGGGAGAACGGGGCAGGCTAGCGCCTCAAAATGTATAACAATTATAACAGTCTATAATTATTAATCTATAGCAATTAGCTTTTTTCCGCCTAGTGCAAGTTAGGCAGTGAAAGCAAGCTTCTGATTGTTGCAAATTCTGCACCTAAATATAATCTTAATAAACGAGTACTAGGGCTGCCATTAGGGAAACTTTGGGCCCTGTTGCAGTAAGTTTTTGAGACCTCCCAAACTCCCTCCTCCATCCCCTGATTTTGCTGTGTTAAGCACTGGAAAAAGCATGTGCTGCCTTAAGAGGAGCCTATTTGGTCTCAGCCTGTCCACCTTAGGAAAACACTGACCTTACCAGCAGCTTCTGTTCTGGCACCGGCAGCTTCCAGTCTAGGATGGAAACACAGATCATTTACTGGGAGTGATAAGGAGGTACGTAGCTGAAATGGGGTATCTACACCCCACTCTGAATGCTAATACCTCAAGTATGCTCTAGCCTGGGATGTGGGAGCTACAGTGATTCACCTCAGTAACCATTCCTGCATGAACAACCAACTCACCCGATGTAAGGGGGCAACCAAGAGCACAAGAAACACGGAACGGGAGACACTCCCCATGACACAATGACTCACATGCCATCTTTTCTTGTGCAAAATTATCTCCAACACAATGGTGTAATGTACTACTCTGACTAGGGACTAACTGTAACACCCACAATGTTGTTAAGTTAGGCAGGCAACGGAAAGCAAAACTAGTGCAATGTAAGCAAGCAAGGAGTGGGATGCAAGTGGGCCATTACTACTTCTGTAAACAATTATCAACCGTGTACAACATAAAAGTGGGAAAACCACTGGAACTATTTAAAATGGATTTTGGTGAAAAAAGTAGGGAAGGACGCTACCCAGTATGTTGGGACTAGGTAGGCCACGACCAGCTCTCCCTGGTGTCTAGTGGATCTCCTGTGGTGGAGACCTGAGGGAGAGCAAGGGTAAGGCACAGCGCTAAAGACAGAGGAAGATTGCTGTCTAGTACTGCCTAACTGCTGACCAAGGGCCTAGTGCCCATATTACTGGCGACCACTGACCTGGCGCACCAAACTACTGGTACACATGGGCCTAGAGATCAAACTACTGGTGTTTGAGCCTAGCACCTACTGGTGCCCATGGGCTTTACCTAGTTCTAGTAGCTTTAGTCGTCAGCAGTGGGGAACCGTGATAGCTATAATGCTTCCCCCCTGCTGTCTTCTCTTGGACTCACTATCTCTTCATTGAACCTTGACCTCTTTGGTGTTGAGCCTGGCGGCTATTGTCTTGACCCAACGTCTTCTGACTTGACCAGACGACTCCACTCTTCCACCAGCATCTTCTCTTCCAGACGCCTTGTAGGTCTCTCTCCACTGATGGGAAAAAAAACACAATAAAGAGAGCCAGTCACTTTGGCTATATCAAATAAAAATGAAAAATTAAACAGATGTGGCAGGATACACTCAGATTCCTGATAACCATAAAAAAAACATTTATTTAACATAAAGTCAATAAAATAAATTATGTATATAACTATATCGTTATTATCTACAAACTTATTTAACATTGATATCACATATAAAATATGTACACAAATGTATTGGATGATGGGGTTCTCCAAGATGGTTAGAACAATAATTACCAGGTTATCAAATCTAATGTAAACATCACATATATATTGTATATACTATACATAATAATATCAAGTCCTATCTGGACATTGTTAGTAATTCAAATAGTACCTGGAGGGGTCTAGTGGCCGGCTCGCCCACCTCTCTAACTAAATCACTCGTTCTGTGATGGACTGTATGATATCCATGTGCCTGGAAATTCAAATATGCAGGATGAGTTGTCCAAACTGTAATTATAACTCCTTAAAACAAGCCTCTCTCCACTGATGGATTGACTTGCCCCACCTCTCCTAGAGTCCCAAATGAGTACAAATGTGTTTTATGTCCTTTACAGCTTACCTTTTGGTGTTCCCTTTTGTCCATTCTTATAACTTATTTATTGGCATGTCACTTATTTTGTTTTGAAGTTTGCAGACAAGAGGGCCAAGTTACTTTAGACCAGGCCTGTCCAACCTGCGGCCCTCCAGATGTTGTGAAACTACAAGTCCCAGCATGCCCTTCCAGCTATCAACAGGTTGTCTACTGGCAAAGCATGCTGGGGCTTGTAGTTTCACAACACCTGGAGGGCCGCACGTTGGACAGGCCTGCTTTAGACAATAATTCCTATGGCTCACAAAAAAAGGTTGTTTTTGTTGGCGATAAGGATTTTTCTTGCCTCTCTCTATATAATAAGGAGTTAACACTGGGATCATCAATGGTCTAAACCAGTGTTGTCCAACCTGCGGCCCGCGGGCCGCATGCAGCCCACGGCGCCTGCAAATGTGGCCCATAAAGAGTTTTGGTTGTGGCAAGGGGGCAGCACTGTTAATGGAAAAAAAAAATCCTGCAAAAAAAAGAAAAGAAAATACTTACATTGCGGTCACGTCAGCTGGTACTCCGGCTCCCTCCCTTGTCTCTTCCTCCGTGCGGTGCTCACAGTGAATGTCGCCCAACATCCATTGCGGAGCAAAGCACAGAGGAGTCACCCACGCAAGAAAAACAATCAGCAGCACAGAATTGGAGAAAAGAAGAGAAGAGGACAGGAGAACAAGCCGATTAAAAGGTAAGTTAAGGGGGATTTTTTTTATTATTTCAAGGGACGCTGACCAGTGAATAAAAGTCACCTGGTCCTGGAGCATCATGGATCTTCTCTCCATGCTACATACTTCTACTTGTAATACTAATGGGGCATTATATATTATTCTCTTTGGCCCATTATAAGTTGTTATCCCTTAACTAACATAGTGGTGTAATTAGCAAAACAGGTCACAATTTGGGGTCACAGTGGTGTATATGTCAGGTACCGCAGGCCTGGTCAGGGCACTCTGATATACAATGCCTGGCTTAAATGCACTTTATTGATATTGCATCGAAACAATACAAAAAGTGATTATAGTGTAATAACTAGAGAGGATTTTTTGAACAGGGCGATTGAAAGGTAAGTATAGGGGGATTTGAAAAAAAAGTGATTATTTATATATATATATATATATATATATATATATATATATATATATATATATATATATATATATATTATATATATATGATATCACTTTTTTTCTCATATATATATATATGTTAACTATGTTTTCTATGGTTTTTTGGATGATCAGCTATCGTTATTGTTAGTGTATCTTATGTGCAGCCCAAGCCAACTCGTCGTCTTCCAATGTGGCCCAGGTAAGCTAAAAGGTTGGACTCCCCTGGTCTAAACTAATAGTTTTATTTAAATAATATATCAGGTATACTTTATGATAGGCATATCCTTTAAAAAAAAAAAAGAAAAAAAAGATTCATTTTAGGTTTTATGGACCGTTACTTATATCAGTTGCAGATAATTAGAGGTCCTGGATCCAAATAGTAGGACATGCAGTACATCCATTCTGATGCTAGCTGCCATTTTTCGGATAGAAAGAAGATTTTCCATTGTTACTTTAGAACAGGTTTTCATAATGTCTCCCCAATATGTTTTGGCATCTGAATTACCCTGCTGTATTTACAATTTGTGGTTTGGGCATCTCCCTCTAATGCTGCATAAAGTTAATCATTGTTCCGTCATAAAAGCACAAACTCTGTAAACACATAACCTTATTGCATATTTCTATTTTCTGAATGTAAAACCTCATACAAAGAATTGCAACAAAAGTCCATGATCGGGAAATTGGAACTTCCCACACAATCCCCGTGAATCGTTAAAGTATTGAATAATGCAAAGAGGTGCACGTTAGTCATTTATTTCAGCACTAGTGTGGAAATTAGGTAGGAGGCCTTACAGGGGAGAAGGGAAATGAAGAAAGTTAGCAAGAAATAGAAAGTGAATTTTATTAATTTTTTGGCTGAATATACTGCAGCTGGCACTAGACGTAGCATATGGTGCTGTTACCAAGCCCAATAACTCATCTACCTGTTTAGTAGCCCTTATGAAACACTTCTTACTGGACTGTGTGGTGAAGTAAACGAAAACTTTATTATGTGTAATAACATTCTGACCAAGGTCTCCAGCATGTACAATTACTTCATTTTTATTATGCGTTATTAGCTGTTGGCATACAAAAGTTCTATAAAATGTTAGGAAGGAATGTGATAGTTGTGTTGGTGGGGAGAGCACTTCCTTGTTTATTTGGTCTTCTCTGCTCTGATAAAAGATCTATTTTTATATGAGAGAGTTGGGTAGATGGAATTACGCATAGGCAAAAAATATTCACTAAACAGTGATGCAGGGGTTGTCAGGTCATAGATAAAATTGCAAGAGAGGCGTTTTCTTTTTAATAGAGAAAGATTTGGTCAAGGATGAGGAATAGGCAGACGAGGCAGCTCAGGAGCAAGACGGTGAACGCAGGAGGCCGCATAATTCTGTGGGTTGTCTTTGCCTGTTGCCTTTACTCTCCAATCCCCTGATAGGAATTCTAAAGTCAACCCGTGATCAAAAGACGACCCCCAGGAGCAGAGCACTCATTAGGATGAACATCTTCATCTTAGATGTAAGTTTCTACTTTTATTATTCACTTGAACCAGGAAACTTGCTCATACCAGCATCTTTCTCCTTCTTTTCATGTTACTGGATACACCATTACCAGTCTTATCATTGCAGATATATATTGTCTGAGCCTAAAACATCATACTTGCAATTGCAACAAAAGTCCATGATTGGGAAATTATAACTTTTCCACCTATAGAAACATAGAATTGGACGGCAGATAAGAACCACTTGGGCCATCTAGGCTGCCCATTTTTTTTATTAACTTATGGTAACCTCAAACCCAATTCAATCCTTTATTCTTTGTAAGGATCACCTTATGTCTATTCTAAGCATGATTAAATTGCTTTACTGTATTAGCCTCTTCCACCTCTAATGGGAGGCTATTCCACTTATCCACTACCCTTTCTGTGAAGTAGTTTTTCCTCTGAACCTACTTCCCTTCAGTTTCAGTGCATCGTTTTCTAATACTTCTCTTCCTTTGAAGAATGTTTCCCTCCTGTACCTTGTTATAACCCTTGATATATTTGATTGTTTCTATCATGTCCCCAATTTCCCTTCTCTGCTCCAAGCTATACATATTTATATCTTTTAATCTTTCCGGGTAAGTTTTGTGATGTAGGCCATGCACCATTTTAGTTGCCCATCTTTGTACAGTCTCTAATGTATTTATATCCTTCTGGAGATATGGCCTCCAGAACTGAACACAGTATTCTAGATGAGGCCGTACCAATGACCTATACAGTGGTATTATTACTTCTTTATTTCTGCTACTGATTCCTCTCCCTATGTAACCAGCATCTGACTTGACTTTCTCATTGCTTTGTTACATTGTTTACCTGCCTTTAAGTTACCTGAAACAATGACTCCTAGATCCTCCTCTGTAGATTCCAACACAATTCGCTTCTCTAAAATTAAAGAGGGAAACCCCAAATTACTTTTAAGGACCAGCCTATTAAGAACTAACTGGTTTTCTCAACCACTACAAACATGACTATACCTATTCTGTATGTGCTGGTCACAACACTAACTTACTGGTTCACTTAGTAATTACCAGCATAACTATACCAACCCTTACCTCAATGTATTTTTACAATGAAAGTGTTTTCTATTCTCTCATGTTATGTTATTATCATAGGTATTAAAACAGTGGGGGTCAGCGGGCCCTTTCGACAGCCAGCTCACAGCCCCGGTCTGGCTTATTCTGTGCTTTATGACATAGAGCATAAAATAAGACTGGATAAGAGCAGACAGCTTCTGCATCATGTGACCTCCCCCCCTCCCCCCCACAATAGAAGGAAGTCATGCGGGGTGGGAGGAGGAGGGAGCGCAGTGTCTTTTGCGCCACATACTCTCCCTCCTTCCACTGCGTGCTCCGGCAGTGAACGCAAGTCATGTTCAGGCTGTAAACTAGTCACTGAGCGGCATGTGTTGAGGTGCATAAGGGAAGGTCTAGATGTCATGTGGGAGGTTGGGGGGGGAGAATGTTGGGAGGCTTGGGGGACATGTGGGTCTGAGGGCATATGGGGGATATTTTGTTTGAAGTGGGAGATCTGAGTGGCATGTGGTGGAATTTTGGAGCCAACAAGGGCATTTTGGGATACAGGTTGTGGGGGTGTTTTGGGTCTCTTCATTACTGAAATTAAGGCTGATGTGCGGCCCCTCTGAAGGTAGGATGGCCGAACATGCAGCTCTTGAAGTATATCAGGTTGTTCATCACTGTATTAAAACTTTTATATAACCGCTGTTAGGTTCTTTCTGAGCCTGACCTGTAAGATAGCGTATATACTTGCAAACAACTATGTACAAGTTGCCATACTATTAAAATGCAACCTTATTTTTCAGAACTACTCAATGTCTGAATTTGTGAACACTGTATGTAACATGTATACACTACTAACATATAAGAAATGTTTGACATATCCTTTGTTCTAAAACTTCTGTACCTTATACTAGAAATCCCACTGAGGTGCCGTAAGCTACAAACTTGCACGCAATCTAATCACTTTAGTCCACATTGGTCTGACATTGCTCACACACTGACCTAGTATTCATACAAGATTCTGTTTGCACCAAAGAAAACACATTTTTTAGCATAGGCAGCTGCCTTGGGCACAACACAGCTGGGCGATTCAGAGGCCGTATTGAACACAATCCGTTTTTCTTCTAAATGAAGATCTGTGTCTTCAGGGCTATGTCTGCATTTGACTGCCTCCAGCAGGGCAGGTTA